>NC_047557.1:103789151-104089921 GCF_012275295.1 Melopsittacus undulatus
ACTTTTCACTTCTTGATCCGTCACTGAGGTAACAGAAGGAAAAATTCACTCCTTTAAGAAGTGCAGAGATTATTTCCTAGGCAATGAGAAGTAACTTCATGAAGACACCTGTAACTCCTAGTCCCCTTTTATGTTACTTAGGTAATTTTTATATGGAGCAGTGAATCAAAAGATAATTCTGAACACACAGAATAAAAATTTTCTGTTTTCTTACTGGTCTCTTTGAAAAGCTTTAATGAAGAGAACCTATTCCATCTTGCAGTTCTATAAGCTGTAAATAAGTATTTTGTGATGCATTCAATTTAAGTTGGAAAATGAAACTAAGGAACTAAATAGAAGATACAGGATGATTTTGGCTAGTATCCAAGAAACACTTTTGGCAATAACCCTGGATCTTCTAATTACTAGCTGAAAGGAGAAACTTAATAATTTGAAGTACAGCAGAAACTGAGAGGAGCTTTTTCTGTAGTATTCTTGATTGTAGCAATGTAGTCTGTCAGTTAACAGAGATAAAACACTCTGCTGTCAAACTATTTGAGGGGGAAAATCAGAAATTACAGAGTAAAAGGTGTGAGGACAAAAGAGGATGGTGCACAATTTCTGAATTCTATTACTGTGTGTGTATTTTTAAAAAATGGACAAAGGAACAATTTCGGTAATACTTTGTAGAAACCATATTGCTTATTTCTGGTCATTAATATCATCAGATCTTTAAGGCAGCATGCTGAGTGGGTTATGCTTGCTAAGAAATGTGGCCTTCTGATTTTAGTGTTACAACATACAGTTTGCTGTGAAATTTTTTATTTGTAGTTAAGTAGGTTAGCATGACCTCAGGTATAATTTCAAGGGAGTTCAGATATTGTGGACAGACTTCTAAAAATACATCCTTTTAAAAGAGTCAGCTTTAATCTTTCGTCTTTCACAACCTATGTAAAAATGCAGCTAAGATTTGTTGACAGATCTGTGTTTTTTTCAATATTGCAGCATGAAACTAGTGTAGTAGTGGTTGCAGACTGGTTTTCTAGCTACATTCACTTGATAATGAAGAACTTTTTTCACCTGCATATGGGAACACAGTATGTGTGTTGCTAAATGTTTGTTAACTTGTTAAGCTTTAAAAGAGTTTGGCTTTCTATACAAGAAAAAAAATCCCCAAACCCAACAAATCTTCAGCATCTGAAAGTAGCTTGAGGCCTTTAATTTTCCAGTTTTATTAGCTAAAACCAGAAGCAATCACAATTATCAAACAAGCTTATATTAGTAAGTCAATAAAATTACAATATATAGATCTGGTATATGGATTTGGTATATGGATTTGGCATACTGACAATTAAGCAAGCAGCTGACTTACACAGAGTATCTTGAGAGTCTCAGAAATAAGATGCCCTGGTGGAGGTAAGATCTCATAACAACAGATACTTTGTTTCCAGATAAAGTGACTAATGAGTGCAGATACCCTTCAGCGTTGCTCCAGCTCACATTCTACCTTCAGCATTGCCTTTTCCTGTCAAGTGTAGGAAGCTCTAGGAAATAACAGTTTTGTGCTCCTGATAGGAAGCACCTCAGCTAGTGAAGTATGGCAAAGGAGTGTATACTAGCACTTCCATAACATATAGGAGAATGAGACTTCATTACCAGTTCTGAGCTGCCAGGGAGAGCAAAGGGCACAGCACAGCACAGCACTAGCACAGCACAGCACAGCACAGCACCAAGATGAGCTAAATCAAATAATAGTTTCCTACTACTACTGGGAAAAGCTGTATCAAAAGAAGGGTGATATGACTAGGGGAGATCAATACAGGAGGGAGTTCATCCCTTACAAAATGATTTAGTAATTGCTTGGAAAGAAAATGTACTGTGCTAGTCCTGAGAGACAAAGTACAACATATAAAATAGAAATGTGAAACATTTCTAGCAAATAGAAACAGAAATGTGAAAAAAGGTGGGGTTTCTTGTTGTTTTTTTTTCTTTGTTTTGTTTTGTTTTTTCCTTGTAACTGTTTGCATGAAGTCTTGCAAAGCTGAAGAGCATGATTGGAGCATGTCTGTATATGTGGGTTCTTATTCTCCCCTGCTAGCTAGGCAGCAATGCTGAACAGACATGAATCTACTCAGCTGAGCTGAATGTTGAGTAACTAGGCAGCCTGTCATGAGGTAAAATGTATGAGAGCCTGTTTCTGGAACTAATGTATTAGCCAAGTGCTCAAAGCAGATGGTAATGTGGATTGTAGAGTACTTTAGAAGCAAAATAAGATTTAGGGCTTCATAAATTTTTAGTAAATGCTTATCTCCTACAATTATGGTGACCTAAAGGATGAGAAGTCATAACAGACTGGTTTTTTGTTTTCTGGGTTTTTTTTCCCCTTATTAGGATTTTAAACCTAGTGTATGCTGCTATCCTGAATGGTTACAGTAAGTTCCTTAGGCCTGTGCACTAAGATTCACATCACTTCTACCCAAGTAGTAAAAAACTTATTTTTCAGAACAGTAGTGATTTAAAAGAGTTACTGAGGTAGCTTACAATCTCTTGCACAGCCAGCTACACTTAATTTTCCACTCTGGCCCAATATCGTCACTGATAGCAGTAGCAAGGATTACAGTTTGTTTAGTAAGAAGGAATGATGTTATACAAATGAGATACTGCATCAATTATAGTGCAGGAAACTTTCTTGGTAAATACCAGTTACACACAAAACTGCAGAAATTATAGGATCTAAATTTCTTCTTCAAATAAATCCAAACCATGTATTTTTTTATATGTATTTTTTATACACTTTTATATATGTAACACAAAACCTAGCTAGTGTCAACTCAAATAATGATTTTCATGTAACTTAAAGTAGCTCATCAGCTGGTTGATTCTTTGGCTTCATTTAATGTTGCTAGTCTCAACAGTGGAAAATTGTCAGAATTCTTATGGTCATTTCTGGCATCCAAAGATCCTAGTAGCTTTGTGTCTTTGGGCGACAGGTTGCGAATAAGATTGGTTTAGAACATTTTTTTCTTTTTTTTTCTGCTTACAATAAATAAAAAAGGGTATGATCTGAAATGGTACTTAGAACTTATGTAGAAAATCTGGATTTCATATAAAAATATGTATAACTGTATACCTGTGTTACAGTCTGCATATGTCATACTCTTCTCAACTGAACTAATAGCTATCTTATTCATTTTTAGTGAGGAATTAAAGGCTATAGAGATTATGATGAGATTTACTTTTTTCCTGAATGACCTATTTTCTTTTAAATACTGTTCAATAACCTTTCTTTTACTGTGGTTTGCTTTGTACTTTAAGGCAAAATTGATCCCTGCACAGAAAGCTGACGTGAGAGTTACATGCATTTTAAATTCTATGTAAACTCCACCTGGTGAATGGGATTTATAATGATATTTTGCAAGGAACTCAACTTCACCTTCAAGATGTGGTTAAAGTTTTCTTACCTTGATAAAGTAGGCCATTTGTGTGGAGAGAAACTGCTTAATATGAATTGAAACAAACTTCACTTTTTTCATCCTGAATTTCTTGAAATTTTGAATAGGAGTTGTAAACAGTAATCCCTACTTTCCCCTTGTCACAAGACTTCTTTCTCAACACCTGTTACCTCATACCTACCTACTGACAGGGACTAAGTATCATCTCTATGTTCAATGCTATTGTCATACTAGATCAGACTATTGTTTTGCTGTCCCTAGGTCCTGTTTGTTGTGATGCCTATAAACAAACTCCTGAAGAATGTGTATCCTTAAAGGCTGAGTTCAAATACATAAAATTTGGGGATTTAATTTAAATTTTAAATGGAAGTTTTTACATACCTTGCAATCCACTTACATTATGAGTGTTTTAACTTGGACTCTTGATCTATGCTATCATCCAGACATTCTTTATGTGCTTAACTGTTGGTCTTAACAAAGAAGTTCCACAGCTGAACAATCATCTCTTCTTATGAATATAGGCTGATTCTTTAAATGGGACATGTTTTTCTGCTTTTTTGCTTTTATTTATTAGGGTGGAGATCTTCTGTCTCATTTTTGTGTTAGTTCTTGTACCGAAGGCCAGAATTTAGTCCAAATATGTATTAGTGTTAATTCCAGATGAAAACAGTGTGGAACAAAATAATGTTTTAGTTCACTTAGAGACTCCAAGTTACACAGTGATGTCTACTATTTTAATGTACTGTCATTATTCAGGAAATAAAGTTTGTGTTAGCTTTTAAACTGGCACAATAAATCATATTATAGTGAAGGAGTTGTAGATAGCATGGTCGTGGATTCCAAAAACATACAAGAATTTATTTCCAATTTCTTTTTTTCTGCAATCACTAACTATACAGACACTGGAAGAGTACACACAGTAGCTTTGCAGGCAAGAAATTTAATTCGAACTGTGTTTCAGAAGTTTAGACCTGTACCTGTACACCATTACTTACATGTCTCTTGTCATTATTAGCAAAACTGCTTTTAATAGATTCTATAAAAGATAAATGAGCAATGATTTAACTGATAAATGAGCAGCTATTTAACCAAAGTGCACTTCAGTTAATTTGGACAAATGCATGAGTATTTATTTGTATTTGCAACAATAATTATTTTAAAGCATAACTGAGTTGTGGTTCTGACGATGCTTTTAAAACAGCATTCATGTAGGGCTTTATTATCTGATCTAATGACTAAACTAGGAACAGTCCTTCAATCTTCCAAGATACTTGCTCAGCTTGTTTCAGGGCAACCTCTTTACTATTTTTCTACCTTTGTCTATAGCTGGTTCTGAGATAATGTCTTGAAGGCTTGGTGACTAATACATCTTTTTGATTTAACAGGATATCCTTGGTGTTTCAGGATTTTTTGTGGTTATTGTTGTTGTTGGTGGTGGTTTATTTATTTTTTAATGTGGGCTGTCCCCGCAGCATGACTGCCGACACAGCACATTTTTAGCTGTGTACAGAGGTATCCTAACCATTCTTCTTGCTTTTGCCTATTTATCCTGGAGAAAAAATACTCGTCTGATTCATACAGCTTAATTCTTAGGCTCAGTTTGTGAAATTGGCAGCCTTGGTCTCTTAGAGTTCCAGATCTAGAATCAACTAAATAATGCAGATCAGAACTGAAATGAGTGGACAGAATTTGAAGATGAAACTTATATAGCACTCAGCAGCAATTTGCCTGCTTTGATAATGTCACTACACTCATTAATGCTGATCTGATAGTTAAATAACTGCAGTTAAAAGTTATGATAAAGGAACAATCATCCTCTCTAACTTTTTGTAAAAACCTAGTGCAGAAAATGCATCAGTGTTTGCATCTCGGTGCCTTTTGGACTGTATGACAGCATACAACATAAGAGTTACAGGAATAACTTCAGAGTATAAATAAAATATATTCAGAAAATTATTAATGCTTTATAAATCTCTATTGACTTGACAACTTTATATGCTAAAAGGGAATTCTTTTTTGTATAACTATTGGTGGTTTAGAATTCAAACCTCTTGAAGTGACTGTTTTGGGGGAACAGCAAGATCTAGTTCTGTAGTAGAGGCCTTCTATTTTAGCAGGAGTTAAAAAAAATGTTCTGAAAAATACTCACAGGATTGCATCATCCAAGTCTTAGATTTAGATTAATGTTACAGTTACCTTCTAGTATATTTATTTTCTGTCTATTCAAAATCTGAATTTATACCCTACAGGAGGAAAACTGCTTGATACTTTATTTTTGAAGGTGCTGTCAGTCACTGTACTAGGCTCCTAGATTATCTGGGAAAGGTGGGACAGGTCTGTTGTGAGCTTGCTTTGCAGTCATGTGTCTGCCAACTGCATACTTATAACTTTCTCCAGCTGAGTAGCACAGAAAGTGACTATTCATATCTTTCTGCCCCTATGTGGACTTTGATAACTATCACATTATTTTCTGAGTCTGCTTGAAATCTCTAAAGTGTATTTTCCCAGCGTCTTATAAATTCTAGATCTCCTTTAACTTGCATGAGGCAGGGAGGGAGGGCACACAGCTATTGCTGATAAGCTGTTTACTGTCATATGCTTTGTAAGTTCAGCTTCCTTTTTCTTGTCTCAGTATTGTTTGTAGCTTATCTGTAAATAATGGTGAAACAAGAAAATAAAATAGAGACAAATAACAAAAGCTTTTATCCCTTTTTTTTTAAAACATCATACGTATTTTGGGGTTGCTTATGCTTAGGATACGTTGCTTCACAGTGTACTGCTTGAACAGATGTGATATATGGTGCTTTGCCAAAACAAAGTCTGTAATATTCAACTATCTTTCCTAAAGCTTATGTTGGAAGGTTGGATAAAGTAGCATTGAGACAGTTTTGTTTTGTCAGGGTTGTCTGGAAGTAAAATTTGTGAAGTAATATGGATGGGGAATTTTGTACGTTAAGTGCATGAAAGCAGCATTAGTAAAATTTGCTTGAAATGGCTTATGGTAGTCTGTATTTTGTTTTCACTTAATACAGTATAATTTAGAGGCATTCCTTTTACAGGAAAAAAGTAAAAAAAAAAAAAAGACAGAGCCACATCTAGCATCCAGTTTCCTGGGAAGAAAGAATCTAGGAAGGTGAAGGGGAGGCAGATAATGCCTGTTTTCAAGGAAGTAGTACTGAATGAAAAGAGCAGGAGAACCCACAACATTACAAATGGATTTATACTTTTAGTTCAATCAGTGTAACATATTTTGTTACACTAATCATGCATGTGATGTTATAACATAATTATAAACTCAATGAAGAAGTAGCTAGCTGTTATGACAAAACCAGTCATGTAAGCAAAGCATCACTCTGCTGCTATTCAGAAAGATGGTAATTATGTGGCTTCTTGCTTTGAGGTGTGGGTTAAGAGTAGGCTAGGATAATGTGGGATCAAAATGCCTGCTGCCCTTCTTCCTCCTGTCTTCTCCAGAAGCTCCTCCTGCTAGGTTTTACAGAAGGTGACAGATACAGGTGAAAAAAAATTCTGTTTTTGTAAAGGAACCACATTATTCCCTGATCCTGTGGAAAGCAAGCAGGCAGGCTCTTACAGGGGTCATTTTTTCCTTATGGAGATGGAGACGTTCCATAGGATTACTGCATAGAATCTTTATTTTTTTAAGGATGAGACATGGGGAGAAGAAGGAGCTCTAAAGCTATAAAATGCCACAAACTCACCTGTCAGGATCACTGTGTAGAGTTTACCACTCATAGATATAGCAGATGGCAGCACCATTACAAGTTTGCTGCCTCCAACAGCCTCTGAGTTAGGCCACCTGCTTTGTACATGCCTGGAGCTCTCTCTGCTCTTTGATTACAACATGCAATTATTTTGTGAGTACCTGCAAATAAGTATTTCACTTATTATAAAAACTATACTTGTTTTACATAGTTATTACTTGTGTGAGTAGATTCATCAAAGACAGTAGACTTGCTTAACTGTGCAGCTGAGTAAGTTGTAATATATCTTATTGTTGTTAAGCAGTTGGTATCTTGAATTGAGAACTATAGACATTTAATTACCATAAGTTATTGAGACAATAATTATTATACTCTCTTGCATTTGACTCTTCTGTCACCAGAAATAAATGTAGAAGGACTCCAGAATTGTTAGAGTATTATTTGTACTAGTTTTTATATCCTTCTTAGATTGCTGTTAAAAAATATAATCCACAAATTGTTTACAATTCCAAATCAGTTTAAAACCTATTATACATTTAGTTTGTTCATCTGTTCTTTTGATATTTGCTTACAAAAAAAAAAAAAAAAAAACAAAAAAACCAAACCCCAAGCTTTTCTTGAGCCATGTTTTGAAAGGATAGGTATCATCTTTGGAGTTCAGGATTTCTGGTCTTGCCCTCTCTTTCCCTGTGAGAGCAAGAATATGTGTCTGGCCTTTTGAGCCCATTGTGGCTCAGGATACGCAACAGTGGAACTTGCAGCCTTTCATCTCCCTATTTTTTCAACCTGTTTTCATACCAACAGGTATAAATGAAGTCTTTGTTTCAATTTTCTCTAATTTTCTGCTTCATTCCCCTCGAAGCAAGCTCTTTTTAGAGCCTTTAAATAATCCATTACTGTGATGCTTTTTTCTTGAAGTGTTACAGGCTTTGTTTCTCCAGGGAATGGACTATGTGTTTTGTTTAGTACTGTAACCTGTGAATTACTTTCTCTCTGGTACTGCTTCTTTTACTTTCAACTGAGGAGATGACTGGGCATTAGATATAGGCAATCATTTCCTGCCCTATAATGTAACAGTCCCAAACCAGTGGTACCCGGAGGCAACCTTGTGTTTCACAGGTTTCTTAGTCAGCTGTCGTACATCTGTGGAACAGCCCTATGCCAAGTGCTGCCTCAACATGACTCTCCTGAGTGAAAGCAGTGGCACATGGCTGTCTGGTGATAGAGAGTATCACCCAGTTGTAATGAAATATTTTACTCCAAAGTAAACATTTTTGTAGACATTATCTTCATCTATAGTCAGTGCTAGATGTGGGAAAAGAGAAGGGAGCAAGATATGCATGGGAAAGATCCCAGTTAAAATTTTGTAATGAGTTTCTGATGTAGTATGTTACATACAGTTACTAACCACACAAATTTGTGCAGTGTTCCCATGTGGTAGTTACTTTGACCATAGATGAGCTGAATCTGAGCATAAGAAAAAAAACCAACCCAGAAGCTGAATGGATTTAAGCTAGCAAAGTGAGATTCTTCAGTTTAATATCAACTATAGTAACTAACCCTTGCTGGCATTATCTGTGACCATTCAAGCCTTTATGGAATTGTGTTATTTAAATCGAATAAAAATTCAAAGTTGCTACAAAGCCTGGAGTTTTTGATGATGCTGTAGACAAGATGTTTATTCTTTTTCCCCACCTTTTTGCTGGTTTTGGTGGCTTTTGGTTTTTTTTTTTGCTACTGAAAGGCAAAGAAAACACAATTCATCTGGCTTTATTAGCTGCCTCTGCTTCAGAACAGGTTTTTCTCATTACTGTTATTCTCCTTTCTGTGTCAAAATAGTTTCATATGCCTTGTGACTATTTTTTCTTTGGTATTTCTAATATCATCCCCATTAGAAGTGGGAGGAATGTGACATAACCAGATTACATTAATGTACTCTTGGCCAGAAAATGGCAGTGTAAACAGTAATTTGCTTACAAGTATTTACTCTAGAAAAACATGACCTGAATAATGAACATCACCTGTTCATATGCTGACAAAAACCTACTGACAGCATCATCCCTATAGCAATAACAATGCCCATTATTCTGGTTTCAAACAACTTGAAAAGATCTAACACCAATCATAGAATCATAGAATAGTTAGAGCTGGAAAGGACCTTAAGATCATCTAGTTCCAAGCCCCTGCCATGGGCAGGGACACCTCACACTAAACCATGTCATACAAGGCTCTCTCCAACCTGGCCTTGAACACTGCCAGGGATGGAGCATTCACAGATTCACTGGGTGACCCATTCCAGTGCCTCACCACCCTCACAGTAAAGAACTTCTTCCTTATATCTAACCTGAACTTCCCCTGTTTAAGCTTAAACCCCTTCCCCTTGTCTTATTGCTGTGGTCCCTAAAGAAGAGTCCCTCCCCAGCACCCTTACAGCCCCTCTTCAGATACTGGAAGGCTGCTATGAGGTTTCTACACAGCCTTCTCTTCTCCAGGCTGAACAGCCCCAACTTTCCCAACCTATCTTCATATGGGAGGTGCTCCAGTCCCCTGATCATCCTCATGGCCCTCCTCTGGACTTGTTCTAACAGTTCCATGTCCTCTTTATGTTGAGCACACCAGAACTCCACACAATACTCCAAGTGAGGTCTCACAAGAGCAGAGTAGAGGGGCAGGATCACCTCCTTCAACCTGCTGGTCATGCTTCTTTTGATGCAGCCCAGAATATGGTTGGCTTTCTGGGCTGTAAGTGCACACTGCTGGCTCATGTTCATTTTCTCATCGACCAACACCCCCAAGTCCTTCTCCTCAGGGCTGCCCTGAATTTCCTTTTTGCCCAACCTGTAGCTGTGCCTAGGATTGCTCCAACCCAGGTGTAAGACCTTGTACTTGACATAATCAAACTTCATGAGGTTGGCATCAGCCCACCTCACAAAGGCTATCAAGGTTCCTCTGGATGGCAAAATATACTAGGTGTATTTGCAATTTTGCATGGATAGTTACTTCTTCTCTTTTTTTTTTTTAATCTAAACATAAGTTACTAAATACATCCTGAAATATCATATTTCAGAATCTGGATAAAAGCAAAAGTAGAGAGAACTTAGAAAGAGCTACATAGCATTAGCAGGATCCTGCTAATGTCCTCAGACACCTTAACATTATGGCAGAAAGTTGTCTTTAGTGCCTTGCTGTTTGGTTGTTCACTTTGGACAGTTTTAAATCTACTTTGAAGAAGATATTCTGTTAGTTATGTTCCCCACTGATTTGTCTTTTTGTTTCTTTAAACTGTCTGTTTTCTACTTGTGATAGAGACTTGTTAAAAGCGTCATGCCTTGCATGCCTTGGGATAAGATTTTTTTCCCACCTCTTTGATGCTTACATGCCACAAAACAATTACAATTTTATTTTTTTTTTTTTCAACACAGATGGGAGCAGTGGCTGCACTTTGCCCAGAGACAGCAGGCAGTGGTCATGCATATCAAATGGATAATGGTTAGCCGTTTGATAACTGTCAAACTTCCGCATACTGTTGGAGGTTTTTCTTCCCTTCCACTTAGTCTAGATAAAGCAGTTGTTTTATGTGTTTTTTTTAATCCTCCTCTTTGTTGTTGTTTTGGTTTTTGTGTGCTGGAAAAGTAGCTCTGGCAAATTGCCGCAATCTTGGTTTTGACAAAATTATAATAAGGAAAAATGCAGTTTCTTTTCAGTGATCTGCATGCTGTCTTGTTTCAGGCACAGAATGCAGTCTAAAGTTGAGAACTCTAAGGAGAACCTTCCAAGCCTGCTGTAACATTGACAAATTGGATCACTTGACCTGAAACGACTAAACCATGAAAATGCAGAGAACAATGGTAGAAATAGGAAAAAAAGCCATGACTCCTGACAGAAAAGTTAATGCTCTATCTGTTGAACCTGGGCTACATCAGTATCCCTTTCCAATCAGCATGATTTTGGTATTTGATTATAGTATAGTTGTGAGCTTAAAATTACAGACAAAAATGATCTTGAAACTGTTGAAATAGTTGTTATAAAAAGTCACATACATAAATTCACTTTTATTAATGACCTTTACTTATTAATTTCCGAGTCCACTAATGTAATGGGTACTGTAATTATGCACTTGACAGAAAAGACTCTTCTTCCTTATTAATGCTATGACTTAGTATCTGTTATTACTAGAACATCACATCAGTGCAAGTAAGTTTTTCATTATGTTCTTTGCTTAGTCATGTTGCCCCCAGTGTGCTTTAGCTGGTGTTAGTGGAGGAACATAAGCCTTTCATTTGTATGCTTATCAGGCTGTAAAAGAATGTTCTGCTCTCATTTTGACCACTGTAAGTTGTGAGCAGTCTAATGAAATAAGCGAGGTATGTAACTTGGGTAAATGAAGTCTCGTTAGTAGAATGAAGAATTTAAATACATAAATTATTCTTTCACCGTCAAAGATGGGAAAAATCATTAATACAATTGTCAAGGGGCCACAGCATGAAATTTTTCTTGATTCAGTTCTGCTTTGGCCCCCTGACTTGAAAGTCTCGAATGCACATTGGTATAATGCTCCAGTGAACTACTGTCCAGTGAAACAATTTTCTAAAAAATATTACTGTTTTGGTAGGGGTGTAATTGAGACATCATTCCTCCTTCCAGAGTAAGTCAGAATTAAGATTAATTTATTATTGTTGTTGTTATTATTATCTCTTTTTCCCTGTACAAGCTGTGTATCCAACTTAAAGGATTTATTAAGAAACCTTTTCACTTGTGTTTGGGGGGGATGTATGTGTGTGTTATTTCTTTCATGTTCCAAAGTCTGAAGTGACTGTTCCTTATCTTTTGCAGTTTTGGCACTGTTAGTTTCTGTGTAGTCCTGTGGTAAGGATAAATTGTGATGTCCATTTTCATTTCAGATGAAACTGGATTCAATTGCATATTTTTCCATTGATCACTCTGTGTGTTTCTGTTTGTTTTTAAATGATGGATGAACTTCTTAGGAATATGAAAATTAATGTAGAAATACCTTCTATGATCTTTCTACTTCTCATTCATGTTCCCCTTGGCCTTGAGGGCTGCTTGTGAGCTTGAGCTCTCTGTCTGGTACTGTTGCTAAAGAACAGCTCATCATAGCCTTTAGTTGTGTTCCTGGAGGAGGAAAGAGTACTGAAAAAGAGCTGGGTTTCTGCTTTTTATTTCTGTTGTTGAGGATTCGTATTGGCCAACTGTACCACGGTAGCATTATAGGTGGTGCTGAAATGTCAATAAATCCTGATGTTGAACATCTGGCAACTTGCTGTAATGTAAACTATTTCATAAATGCATGTAATGTAGCTTTTGATACTTTCATAAATTGACATTTAACCCAGGTATTTTATAATTTTAAACACAGTAACACAATATTTAAATCTACCTATTGTAGCTCTTTGTAGGCAAGAATTCCACATGCTTACTTTGGAGAACATTTCATCTTATGATGTTAACATTGTTAACCCAAGCAAATTAACATGTGTTATAACAATTAATAAAAAATAAATCATGTTTAGATTCTGCTAGTCTGAGTGAAGAATATGTTTCCCTTGGGTTGATGTCTGTCCTTGCTCCTTTTCTGACATGGAAAGTGCAGTACAGTAAAGTGTTTTTTCAGATTTGTCAAAACAGATATAAATGCAGAAATATCTGGGAAAATATAACCTTAAGAATCATACAGAGCTCTAATATTACCTAATATTTAAGACTGTTTTAAGTATCCATTACTTTTTTGTGTACTTACTACACACTTGAAATTTTCATAGATATTTTGTACTGTTCTTGTATATTTCAGAATTCGCTTCACTATTAAGGATACAATGAAACTATGGCAGAAGATTAAGTGGCCTGTGAGAATCTTTTGCCTCTGTGAAGTGCAAAGCAAACTTCTTCACTGTACTAGATTTCTTTGGTTTTCATTACTACAGAAAAATGAAAATAATTTGGCTTTGCTTCAGGTCTTCCATTGCTCTGTTGCGTTATTAAACATGCAATCGAGAGCCACTAATGACTGGTATTGCTTATGTACTTTGTCTGTTCTTTACAAATAGAAGATTCATTACAGTGTTTAAGACACTTGGGATTTACTAACTTGTCTTTCTAAGAATCTCTTATTCTTATATAATTGCTTTGAGAGTATTTTCCTGCTTTCTTCTCCTCCATTAATCATTGAATCATCTTTTAATATTATAATCAGTAGTAACTGAGAATACTATCCCGTAAACTTCATACTAACAGCTGGCTTCTTTCAGATTATTAGGAGTATTAAGGGTGTTTACTGATGTGAGGGAACCTAGCGTATTGATTAGGTAGAACTGAGTGCCTTATTACCTTAAGAATATTTGAGAGGGTTGACGGGTGAGCTAAACATTATATCAGAAATATCCAGTGGTTAGTGTTTTACTGTATCCATTTTGTATTTAAAGCAATTCTTTAATTTTCAACTCCTCTCCTGATTCTGCAAATAAGTTTCTAAAATGTTTGTGGAATTTGATGTGCTTTGCCAGTGGAACTGAAAGGAAGCTTAGATCTGGATTCCTGTGTTGTTCACAGGCAAATGTAGTAATTACTAAAGACAAGTCTTAGGAGCAAACAGTGTGATAACCAAGGGCAAACAATCCTCTCACATAAAACATATGCTCTTCTAATTCTGACATTCCTTCCACATAAAATACTAAACCTTGAGTATTAGAACACTGATGT
Organism: Melopsittacus undulatus; assembly: GCF_012275295.1. Taxonomy (NCBI): domain Eukaryota; kingdom Metazoa; phylum Chordata; class Aves; order Psittaciformes; family Psittaculidae; genus Melopsittacus; species Melopsittacus undulatus. The sequence goes on from NC_047557.1 coordinate 103,803,022, forward strand.
ACTCTGTTTCAGTTTAGGCATATTCAGTTGATGTTCAGGAGATAATCCTGTGAGCTTTGAGTTTTCCTTGTTGTTTCTTTTCAGGTGAAAAATAAGCTGCAGTATAAAGTCATAAATTAACATAATGCTTAAACTCTGAAATGTATTTTAATGATAAATACTGCTACAATATTATTCTTGCTTCTAAATGCATCTGGAAGGATGGCAGAAGCAACCCTTACATAGGTGATAATGTACATTGAGTTTAATTATAAGATGTAAATAATATATTTCTACATATAAACCAATCAAATAATGAAACAAGATTTAACATTTTAAAGACATCTAGGAAATCTGTGTTTGAGAGAAGTAGCTGTTCAGAGAAGACAGTATGTTGTGCATCCTTTAAATACACTGGCCACATTCACCAGCTATTGACGTAAATAAAGTGATAGTAATGAAAAGACTTCAAAAGACCTCATGTTCTTTCTCCCTCAGCCTAGTTCTGTAAGAACAGGCTTATAAAAAATGTGTTGTTTTATCTGGTAAATGGTAGATTATCTTCAATAGCTAGATAAGAGGGAACAAGTTGACAAGTCACAAATGTCTTGGTGATTTATTGAACAGATGGAAACCAGATTTTTATTAAGCTGATTCTCTAAAATGGAGTGTAGCAAAGGAATTTGAATACGAAAATAAACTTGGAGGTCCATGATGACACAGAACCAGATTAGAGCACATTGACATGTGACTTATTTGTGCCTTTATAAGGGGATTTACGCTACACAGAGATGTTGATTGGAAACTACAGGAACAGAATTCTTAAAGATAGTAGCTTTTATATTGTTAGATCGAGATAGATGCTAGAAATAGACCAGTTTTACAGACCAGTCAGTCTCACCTCTGTGCCTGGCAAAATCTGGGAGCAGATTCTCCTGGAAGGCATGCTAGGGCACATGAAAAATAACAAGGTGCTTGGTGACAGCCAGCATGGCTTTACTAGGGGAAAATCCTGCCTTACCAATTTGGTGGCCTTCTATGATGGGGCTACAAAAATGATGGACAGAGGTGGAGCAGCTGATGTCATCTGCATGGACTTGTGCAAAGCATTCAACACTGTCCCACATGACATCCTTGTCTCTAAATTGGAGTGTCATCAGTTTGATAGGTGGATAAAGAACTGGCTGGATGGTCGCACTCAAAGAGTTGTGGTCAATGGCTCAATGTCCAGCTGGAGACCAGTAACGAGTGGTGTCCCTCAGGGATCGGTATTGGGACTGGTCTTGTTTAATATCTTTGTCGCTGACATGGACAATGGGATTGAGTGTGCCCTCAGCAAGTTTGCCAATGACACCAAGCTGTGTGGTTCTGTTGATACGCTGGAGGGAAGGAATGCCATTCAGAGGGACCTTGACATGCTTGTGAAGTGGGCTGATGCCAGCCTCATGAAGTTTAACCATGCCAAGCATAAGGTCCTACACCTTGGTTGGAGCAATTCCAGGCACAGCTACAGGTTGGGCAAAAAGGAAATTCAGTGCAGCTCTGAGGAGAAGGACTTGGGGATGTTGGTTGTTGAGAAAATGAACATGAGCCAGCTTCAGTGTGTGCTTACAGCCCAGAAAGCCAACTGTACCCTGGGCTGCATCAAGAGGAGTGTGACCACCAGGTTGAAAGAGGTGATCCTGCCCCTCTACTCTGCTCTTGTGAGACCTCACTTGGAGTATTGTGTGCAGTTCTGGTGTCCTCAACATAAAAAGGACATGGAAATGTTGGAACAAGGCCAGAGGAGGCCACAAGGATGATGAGGGTACTGGAGCACCTCCCATATGAAGATAGGCTGAGAAAGTTGGGGCTGTTCAGTCTGGAGAAGAGAAGGCTGCGTGGAGACCTCATAGCAGCCTTCCAGTATCTGCAGGGGGCATACAGGGTTGCTGGGGAGGGACTATTCATTAGGGACTGTAGTGACATGACAAGGGGTAATGGGTTGAAACTTAAACAGCAGAGGTTTCGACTTTATATAAGGAAGTAATTCTTTCCTGTTAGGGTCATGAGATACTGGAATGGGTTGTCCAGGGAGGTAGTGAATGCTCCATCCCTGGCAGTGTTCAAGACCAGCTTGGATGAAGCCTTGGGTGATTTGGTTTAGTGTGAGGTGCCCCTGCCCATGGCAGGGCGGTTGGAACTAGATTGTCTTAAGGTCCTTTCAAACCCTAACTATTCTATGATTCTATGATAATACTAATTTTCAAGGCATGAATAAACTCAAAGAAACACAAGATTTTTAAAATCCTTTCCCTTGTTGTAACTAATATTCAATTCTAACAGTGTGATCTCAAAAAATGTAATATCAACATCTTCAGGCTGATGTAGATGTGGAATTCTGTTTTGGTGAACAATCTACAGACCTTCGGATTAATCATAGAGCTCAATATAAACACTGAAATAAGTGTAATAACATGTAAAAATAAATGGATTTGACTGAGTTTTACTGGAAACAGGTATAGAGACCGACCATACAGGAAGATCCAACTGTAGATATGTTTCAGTATATCCATATGAATTAAGTTGTTCTGTTTCAAGCAGTAACTTATGCTTACTTTCTCAGGTATAAGTGCTATGATCTTTTTTTAAATTATTTTGCTGTTGGTAGCCATTTGATACAGGATTATACTTTAATAGTTTGGAAAATTAAATGTCATTATTATCATTGTTTTATAATCTTTTTTAACAATAAAATTCTTTTGAAAATAAGGCAATCCTTTTTTCTCATTTGGAAGACCTGCTACTAATGCCAGGAATTCTTTGTACCAAGTACAAAACAGAACGAAGTGTATTTGAATGACTTATTTCAAAAATTCTGTGTTCACAAAACAGCTTTTCTTGTAAGTCAGTGACAGCTCTTTTCATAACAAGACACTTTCATGCACGTTAAGTATAAACTAATGTTTCTGTTGCCACTGATCTCATGCTTACCAACAGGAAAGGGCTGGTGGGGAATGTGACACTCCAAGGCAGCCTGGGCAGCAGCAATCATGAGATGGTTGAGTATGGGATCCTCAGGGCAGTAAGAAGGGCATGCAGCATGCTCACTGCCTTGGACTTCTAGAGAGCAGACTTTGGACTCTTCAGGAACCTGTTCAGTAAGGTTCCAGGGGATAAAGCCCTAGAGGGCAGGGCGGCTGAAGACTGTTGGTTGTTATTCAAGGATCAACTGCTACAAGCTCAGGAGTGTTGCATCGCGACTAGAAGGAAATGTGGCAGGAGGGCCAGGAGACCTCCTTGGATGGATAAGGAGCTTCTGAGGAAACTTAGAGGGAAAAAAGCAACTTATAAAACACAAAACAAGGACAGGTGTCCTGGGAAGAAGTAGTCTAGTAAGTCCCGCTGACTATTACCCACTTCTTGTGGTCCATGTAGGTGCTAGTGATCTTGACAGCGGTAGCCTGGGAATCATCAAGAAGAGCCCTGGGAAAGGTGATTAGGGGCTCTGGGGCTCAGACAGTTTTTTTATCGATCCTCCAGGTCAAAAGGGAGGACTTTGAAAAGGTCAGATGGATCTGTCAGGTTAATAAATGATTAGAACAGTGGTGCCATAGTGAAAGGTTTAGGTACTTAGGACATGGCACTTCATGTGGGAGGCCAGGTCTACTGGAGGCTGATGGAGGTGGTCTGACAAAGAGGAAGAGCTGCTTTGGCTGAAGGTTTGCCAGGCTGGTCAAGGCAGCTTTAAACTAGATGTGTTGGAGGAGAGGGACATCATTCATCCCAACACTCTAAATCAGTTGCTAGAACCTATAATAAATGCTTGGAGCTGTTCAGAGATATTCCAGCTGCTCCAGCCAATGAGCCAGCTTCGTTTGGAACTCAGCTTGAATGCCTCCATACAAACGCCCATAGAATGGGGAATAAAGAGGAGGAATTAGAGATGAGTGCACAGCTACAGGGATATTATATCATTGGCATCACAGAAACACAGTGGGATGGCTCCTATGACTGAAGTGTTGGAATAGAAGGTTACAGGCTCTTTAGATAAGACAGGAGCAGCAGAGGGGGAGGGGGAGTTGCTATTTATGTCAGTGATACGCTGAAAAGAATGGAACTCTGTCTGGGGATGGGTGAGGAGTTAGCAGAGAGCTTGTGTGTCAGGGTCAAAGGGAGAAGAGCTATGGGGGACATTACTGTGGGGATCTGTTACAGACCACCTGATCAAGAGGACTCTGTGTCTACTGATAGGAGCAGCCTCATGCTTGCAGGCCCTTGTCCTCATGGGGGACTTCAACCACCCTGATATCTGTTGGAGGGAGGGTATGGCCCAGCACAAGTAATCCAGGAGGTTCCTCAATTGTCTGGAAGACAACTTCGTCCTGCAAGTAATAGAGGACGTGACAAGGACAGGTGACATGCTTGACCTTGTGCTCACCAACAGGGAAGGGCTGGTTGGAAATGTGATGCTCCAGGGCAGCCCTGGTTGTAGTGATCATGAGATGGTCAGATTCCAGATGCTCAGGACAGTGAGAAGAGCGTGCAGCAAGCTCACTTCCCTGGACTTCAAAGGAGCGGACTTTGGCCTCTTCAGGAACCTGCCTAGTAAGGTTCCATGGGATATAGCCCTAGAGGGCAGGGGGGCCCCAACACTGTTGGTTGTTATTCAAGGATCACCTGCTCCAAGCTCAGGAGTGTTTTGTCCTGATGTCCTGGGTTCAGCAGTAGTAGTAATTTTTTCTCCTTCTTGGTAGCTGGTGCAGTGCTGTGTTTCGACTTTCGGGCTGGGTTGCTGATGGCACCTATGTTTTGTGTTACTGCTCAAATGCTTGGTTTGTCCAAGGACTTTCTGAGCCTCATGCTCTGCCAGGGAGGAGGGGAGGCCAGGAGGAAGGAGAGACAGGATACCTGACCCAGGCTAGCCAAAGAGGTATTCCATACCATATCACGTCATGCCCAGGAAGTAACTGAGAGTTACCTGGAAGGGGGGGAGTCTGGGGGATGGAGGAGGTATCAGTCAGTGCTCGGTCAGGCAGAGTGGGGTGAGTTATGGGTCAGTGGCTGGTGGGGCGTTGTATCCTCTTCACTTGTTATTTCCTTTACCATTATTATTATTATTAGTGGTAGCAGTAGTGATTTGTGTTATACCTTAGTTATTAAACTGTTCTTATCTCAACCCTTGGTAGCTACATTCTTTGGATTCTCCTTCCCAGCTCTCTGGGAGTTGGGGGAGCAAGGTGGGGGAGTGACTGCACAAGCTGTGCGGTTTGGGTTTAAATCACGACACCTGACTAGAAGGAAGTGCCGCAGGAGGGCCAGGAGATGGATGGATAAGGAGCTGCTGAGGAAACTTCGAGGGAAAAAAAGAGGTTTATAGAAGGTGGAAGCAAGGACAGGCGGCCTGTGAAGAATACAGGGATGTTGTCTGGGAAGCAAAGGACCAGGTTAGGAAAACAAAGGCCCAGTTAGAACCAAGTCTGGCTAAGGATGTGAAAGATAACAGGAAGGGCTTCTTTAGGTATGCTGCAAGAAAAAAAAAAAAAAAACAGACCAGGGATAATATAGGCTTTCTCCAGAAGCTATCAGGAGAATTGGCTACTCTGGTTTTGGAGAAGGCTGAGGTGCCCAATGACTTCTTTGCCTCAGTCTTCACCAGCAAGTGCTCTGGCTGTGCTGCTCAAGTCTTGGAGGGCAGATGCAGGGACTGTGAGAATGAAGACCTTAAGTCAACTGTAGGAGAGGGTCTGGTTTGAGACCATCTTAAGAACCTGAATGTGCACAGGTGCACGGGACCTGATGAAATCCTGAAGGAGCTGGCGAATGAAGTTGCTAAGTCCATCATATTTGAAAAATCATGGCAGTCAGGTGAAGATCCTGAAGACTGGAAAAAGGGAAATAAAACCCCCATTTTCAAGTAGGAGGAAATGGATGGCCCAGAAAACTACAGACCAGTCAGTCTCATCTCTGTGCCTGGCAAAATCTTGGAGCAGATTCTCCTGGAAGGCAGGCTAAGGCACACAAAAAACAATGAGGTGCTTGGTGACAGCCAGCATGGCTTCACTAAGGGGAAATCCTTCCTGACCAATTTGGTGGCATTCTATGATGGGGCTATGGAAATGATGGACAGGGGTGGAGCAGTTGACGTCATCTACCTGGACTTGTGTAAAGCATCCGACACTGTCCCACGCGACATCCTTGTCTCTAAACTGGAGAGACATCAATTTGATAGGTGGACCACTCGGTGGATAAAGAACTGGCTGGATGGTCGCACTCAAAGAGTTGTGGCCAATGGCTCAATGTCCAGCTGGAGACCAGTAACGAGTGGTGTCCCTCAGGGATCGGTATTGGGACTGGTCTTGTTTAATATCTTTGTCGCTGACATGGAGAATGGGATTGAGTGCACCCTCAGCAAGTTTGCTGATGACACTAAGCTGTGTGCGTTGGTTGATACACTGGAGGGAAGGAATGTCATCCAGATGGACCTTGGCACACTTCTGAGGTGGGCTGATGAAGTTCAACCAAGCCAAGTGCAAGGTCCTGCACCTGGGTTGGGGTAATCCCAGGCACAGCTACAGGTTGGGCAAAAAGGAATGCTGGATGGAGAATTGATCCAGGGCAGCCCTACAGAAAGGGAGTTGGGTGGTGTTGGTTGATGAGAAACTTAACGTGAGCCATCTTCAGTGTGTGCTTGCAGCTCAGAAACTGTGCTGGGCTGGGCTGCATCAAAAGGAGTGTGACCAGCAGGTCAAAGTAGGTTATCCTGCCCCTCTACTCTGCTCTCATGAGACCCCACTTGACTCATTGTGTGCAGTTCTGGTGTCCTCAGCAATAAGGACATGGAGCTGTTGGAGCAAGTCCAGAGCAGGGCCACAGGGATGATCAGGGGCTGGAGCACACCCCATATGAAGATAGGCTGAGAAAGTTGGGGCTGTCCAGTCTGGAGGAGAAGGCTGTGTGGAGACCTCATAGCAGCCTTTTAGTGTGTGAAGGGGCCTACAAGGACACTGGTGAGGGATGTTTCATTAGGGACTGTAGTGAAGAGGGAATGGGTTTATGCTTAAACAGGGGAAGTTCAGGTTAGATATTAAGAAGTTCTTTACTGTGAGGATGGTGAGGCACTTGCACAGGTTACCCAAAGAACTAGTAGATGCTCCATTGTTGGCAGTGTTCAAGGCTAGACTGGACAGAGCCTTGGTGGCATGGTTTAGTGTGAGGTGTCCCTGCCCACAGCAGGGATGCTGGAACTTGATTTTAAGGTGCTTTTGAACCCTAACTATTCTATGATTCTACAGTTCTATGAAACATTTTGGAGTCAGTATCAAGTCTGAGTTTCCTACATTGCTAATGTCATGTCTGTAAATGCAGACCTATCCTGACAGAACTCTCAACTACCATGGTTCTTAGTTGTTTTTATTTTTGTCTTGGCTGTAGGTTTACTTCTACAACTTTTATCCAAAACAAATCTTCTCCATGTTCCACAGTATGATGCCTAAACTACTAAGATAAATGGATTATAAATATAAAAATTATTGCTGTTTGCCTTTTTCTGGTCCATGTGTGTCTAAGGACCAGGTGTTAACTAGGTAGGAGTGTCTGGTCTTTATTTCTCTTAAAGACAAAAATACTCTGGTTACACAGCAAGTAAGTAGGGAAAGAGAAGCTTGTAGAGCTGGGCTTCTGGATGCTGGAAAAAGTTCTGCACAGAATACATGACTGGCTATGGAAGCTCACCTCTATTCTCTGTGGTAAAAAGCAGCCGTGTTCAGACCATGTAATCAAAAAGTTACAACAGAGACTGAAACATTATTCAGGCCATTTTGGAACTTCAATAGAGCTTTCCCCTTTTCTCCATGAAATTGGGCTTTGCAGGCTTGCTATTTATTTTATTGTTACCGGTATACTGCTCAGAGACAACATAATTTAGGAAAGAATAGGGATCACATTATTTTTATCACATGAACAAATATACCATAAAGAAAACTTGTCATGCACACCTAGCACTTACAAGAGTTATATGGATAAAAATTACCTGTGTAAAACTGCATATCACTTGTAGAAAGAATCTAGGATTAACAGACTGTCACAAATAACATTCTGTACCATATAGCTTGTGGTGAAGTATTTATTATTGAAATAAATGAGAATTAAACTAAATCTATCAAGAAATGTTTTGATTACATACTCAAAAAATTGTGAACTCAGGTAGATTTTTTAACACATCTGCATGAAGTGCATCTAAAAATAATCCCCATTTTCATTCTCTCAAATTCAAATACACTCTGGGACCAGCACAAAAACTGACACCAGGATACAGCCTTACGGATCTGATTTTTGAGCTTCAAATTAAATTCTTTCTAGACACCTCACTGGGTTAATTTTTAAGTTGGGAAGTGTTGGAAGTATGCAATTACCCTCAGTACTCTTCCCCCCCCCCAAACCCCCCCCCTTTCATTTCTTGCATTCTAAGCCTTTGCAAATACATTTTAAAAAAAACCCCAAAACATTCTTATGGAAATCTGTGATTACAGCTGTTGATAATTTTTTATTTTAAAGGATAGTTTTTTCATTTGCTAGGGTTGTATATTAAAGTTTTGGGTTTTTTTTTTTTTGTACGATAGTCAGAACAGCAAGCATTATGGTTTTACATACATTTGTAAATGAAGGATATGCCCAGTACATGCTGGTTGGTCACCTTCAGTGAAAGGCTTCCTGAAAACAAAATACCAGAATAAACCCAAACAAGCCAGGGTCTAAAATGTAGGCTAATGTAGAAGTTATATTAAGTGTTATTGGCAAATTGCAATGTACACAGCAGGCACTGTATGTTACTTTGAGCTGCAAACAGGGACACTGAAACAAGCCTGCTGTACAGCTGTTAGATTTTGTTTCAATAAATATCTGTACAGTATCAAACTGTATAAAAAGTTTAAAAACACAATGAGAATTATTTTATTTTAAAAAGTTTTTTATATTGTAAAAATTTTAAAATTAGGTCCAAACCACTACTAAAAAAGGTATGAAATGTGCAATTTTGTGAGTGGAATCAAGGGGTGTAAGAAATGTTCCAAGGGTAAATCAAGAGTTGCTTTGTGATTTCTCTGTCTCCAGTATCTTCATGTACCTGGTAGTCACACAGACCTCAGAACAGTTCTCTTCAGGCAAGTGGAACATGAGCTAAAAGTATTACCACTGATTTCAGTAGGGAAGATTTGCTGCAATATGGAGGAAAAAGCTATTTAAGGAACAAATGTACAGTACAGCCTATTTATGACAGTACTTGGAAAAGGCTGGAACAAAATTGTTTTCTAACTACAGAGCTGTGAAGTCAGTGAGCCATATGGATCTGTAATACATGGCAGAATATTTTAAAATCCCAAATCTTCTTGAAAAAATATTGTTGTGAAAGTCTGCATCTAGACTAACACGAGTACTTAACTTGTGTTTAAACCACAAGCTGCAAAATTACATATGTTCAAATGTATTAAAATTCATGTGACTATTTTAAAAGGCAGTAATCCTTTTCACTTCTCACAAAGCAGAGTGAAGAACTAACAATTAAAGGCAATATAAACAGTAGGCAAGATGAAACATGGCTGTAACACTATTCTTGATTCTTAACTGGCACTTAACACTACTTTCAATTTGACAAATACAGTAAGACACCTATGTTGACATACATGTGGTGCACTTTTATTTATGTAACTGAGGTATTAAAATTGTCTTGAAAAGCAGATGCCTAAAGAAGAGAAAATTAGATAAGGAATAGTAATAATTGTTTTCAGTCTTCAGTGGTTAGTAGCTGCTGGGTTTTTAATTCTAATATCCTTTACTTGTAGTTTCCATGCAAAGTCTGTCTTACTCCTCCACTAGGTAGGTATGTTAGGAAGATGGGAGGAAATCTACCATTTCTCAGAAAGAATTAGTTATGCAGACTTTTTTAAAATCAAATATAATAAGCTAAAAGTGTATCTCACACGCTGCATATAATACACTTTAAATATATACACTGTCATTGTACACAAGCATCTTGTAGACACTGATACCACCTTCACTAGGAAATCAAAAGTCAATAGACAATGAACCTTGTGCCGCATCTTCTCTTCCTCGAACATAAATTTCACACGGAATCTCCTCCATCACCCTGTCTTCTATGACTTGCTCAGGGCAGTCATGCGCTTGTTTGAAAGTGTAGCTACTTTTCTTGAATGTGCTGTTAAATGTTTTCATTGGCTGAGGCTGAGCAAAGTCATTGTGGAAGGGAAGCTCCACAGAGCTGAGGTTTGTCCTACTTTGTTTTGTATTAGAGGCCTGAGAGCCACAGTGATGGTCATGAATGCATCTGGAAGCTGTTGAAGGGCGTCTGATTTTCTGGTAGTTTTCAAGCTCCTCTGATAAATCTGCCAGATCTGCAGAAATTTCTTTGTCTCGCAGTGAAAACAGTTCATAATGTGGAGGATCAAATACTTCCTGGAAGCCAGTTTTATTGAATGCAGTCTTGCAAGCCATAACCTTTTTGCGAGGTTGTTTTACTTGTACTAGAATTGAAATGATGAGAAGTACTAAAACTATTCCTGACGTGATGCCAATGATTGTTCCATGAGTTCTGGTAATTTGTTCAAACAATCCAGTTCTTTTCTTTTCTGCAAATAAAAAATTAGGATTATGATAAGGGTATTATGATTTTTCACATTTTTCATCACGCATTAAAACAAAGCAAGCTGTATTGTGATTGCCATATAATTGTTGATCAATGGAATGATTTACTGGCATTGGAGGCTAAATCCGGTTTTGATGATAAATGAGATTTATCATCCTTGTTCAGCAAGTCTAATTCTCTGTCTGCAGTAACGACCACTACACAGTATTTCAGTGGTGGGTGGAACTTTGTGGCCAGTGTACACTGACTCAGCTGGGATGTGGCTTCAAGCCTGAACCTCTACCCATCAGTTCACATTCCAAAATGTACAAGTAGGCTTAAATGAACAACTACAGACAATGTTTATCTTAACATGCTTACCTCTTGCTGGTAACGTTCCCATAGATGTCAGTAGAAGGAAACCTAGATTTAAAATGATCTTTTTTTTTCTGTAAAAGGGAAAACTATTATCATAATAATGATATGAAGGTGACTGTACTATTTGCTTTTGCATCTCTTGGAAACTGAATGACTGTCTATTATGGAATTCGGTTATATCTTTTTCAATACAAGGAGCTTTAGCATAGATGTATTCCAGTTTTAACAGTCCATTAATCAAGTCAGATGTACAAAAAAAACCAAAACCCAAACAAAACAACAGAGATGGGCTGGGGAGAACAGGCACAGACAAAGTAACCCAAATCATATGGCACTGCGTATGAAGTTCATATAGTACTTCATATGAAACACACAAGATGGCAGCATCAGAACAAGATGGTTTAATACTAAAAATTTGTATTTGAAGATTAGATTTTTCTAGTTGGATTTCAGTTCTGTAAATGTACTTGTTTGGCAATGTTCAAGTCCAGGCTGGATGGGCCTTGAGCAACCAGGTCTAGTGGAAAGTGTCCCACGGCAGGGGATAGGAAGTGGATGAGCTTGGTCCAACCCACGATTGTCCCTGGGGACTTACAGAATTCTATACTGAGACTCTGCAATGTCCATTGCTGGGGGAGGAAAGCATTTAAGACTATGTAGAAGAAAATACAGTAGCGTAGATGTTGCATACTATGTTCAGATATTTGGCTCCTGGATATCTGTATCACGCACCTAAGTACTCTGTACACAGTGCTTGGAGAGAGTCTGTACCATCCTATACTGTTTGAAACAATTCATACATTAAACAGACTCTCAGGGAGCTGGCTAGTAAGAAGTTATGTCTGAAATACAGTTCTACTTCAGAGCATTGACTGTCTACTCTGAGTTACACTTGCATTTTTAACATGAAGGAGGATATGTCCCTTCTCCTGCTGTCATGGTTTAAACATGCCTAGCTTAGATCTCAGTGTTACCATACATTGTGGGAGGTATGAATGCACTAAGGCAGTCTTCTCATCTAAGTTTCTCAATTCTCTGATGAAAAAGCTGTCATGCAAAAGGTGATGTCTTCTTCAGTCTGTTTAAACGAATAGCACACATATGACTTTCCTATCAATTTTTGTGCTACTTGGCTTAGTTCACAATACGCTCAGGTTTTGTTAGTTATCAGTACAGACTACATGAGAACTCTGGGTGCTGGCAGAAATTTTACACAACTGTGAGAAGTTTCTTTTTAAGGCTAGATATTACTTACTTAGTTACAGCAGCCTCCCTTCAGTCTGCCTACACTGGCAATACAGATCCAGTCTGCAGCTGTCCCTTCATTATTTGCTGTGCAAGTATTACAGCAGAATTTAGATTGTATTCAGCACAAAGGTTATTCAGCACCATATACAGTAATTTGCAAATACTGGGAAAGACATTTTCTTCATGCTGTGACATGGTTTTAATGGAATTCATTTTTTAAATGCTTCAGTATGTGAATGAAGTGTGGATTCCAGGCAAGATTCTAGAAAGTGGTTGGTAAAGATAGGAAAGAGATATGGAAATTGCACTTTAGAGGGAATACTGAATATTAATAAAGCTAAGCATTGTTTAGAGGAGCTCACTTTTACATTGAAAACTTGGGAGTTATGGATCAGCTTTGTTAATTCGAAAGCTTCCAGAATATACCTTGCATTTGTGTATTTATTAGTGGTGTTTATTTTTTTGTTTGCCCCTAGTGAAATTTCAAAGCAAGTTTTTTAATATGTATTCACTAAATATTTAAGCAGGATTCATGTGTTGAAAAGACATCTGATTTCAAGATTTTCTGTAAAGAAGGTTTTGACCCTTCCTGCAGGGTTGATTTCTCTTTGAAATTGAGTTACTATTTAAATGTTTCTGGTGTTATGTGTGCAGACCTATTTATGCCATTCTTTGTCAAAAAGAAAACCCAAACCAACCAACAACCCTGCTCACATGTGCTCTTTTCTTGCTTTCTTTTACCAAGAGGAACTGTTGACCTTAAATTTATTTTGTTTCAACTCTAAAAATTCAGTGATTGTTCAAGCACAGATGAACATATTTGCAGTTTAGCAGAATAAGTTTCCTCATGAGAATTTTTCCTACAAAACCTGACACTAAGACACATTTTTCCTGTAGCTGTGATTATTTAAATAGTACTCCTGTGCCCCATGTTGTAAAAGCAGTTATTTACATCTGTCCATTTTCCATAAAAGATCACTTCTGCTTCCTAAGCAATTCTTACTACCCTTTCTCGTACCATATGCAATAACTGCATTTACTCTGAGATATCCTGTGATTAACAACTTAAAACAAGTGTTTTAAAATTATCTTTCTCTTTGAAGACTGTTGCTTGAGACAGGGTTTTTATGCTTAGAGGCTTGTCTGTCTTTTTCAAGCTCTGTATTTTTTTCTCTAAAAAGTATTAGCTGTCCCTACAATCTTCGCTTCATTTAAAGTTCAGAAATGGATACGTTGCAACCTGGCAAATACTAAATTCTATTTCCTATTAAGCTGACATCCTTTTAAAATAAGATACTTTATGCTGAAGATGAAGTAATATAATTATAAAGCAGCAGGATCAATATTCAAGATGCCTGCATGTCTCCTGAGCTTAAATAAAAAATTTGGAACACCTTTTTGAGATTAATAGAATAGCTGTCTTCAGCATATTTCCAGGAAAAAGTGATTTCATGACTTTCCTGAAAGGCAAACTGACCAGCCTTGCTCACAAAGGCTATACTTTGGATAATATTCACCTCTGCAGTGATTTTCATCCCAAGGGTATGCACAGTTCTGAATGCCATTGCACACTAAAGAATTATTGATGCACATGTTGCTATGGCAGAAGTAAGTGCTGCCTGAGCAGGGAGCTGCAGAAGAGAAGAGAAAGAAAACATTAGGAATTTTCAGTAATCAATGCACAGCAATAGAACTAGTAAATTCCTGTTGTGGGTTTGTTTTTTTTCAACATGCATACTCATTTTTTATCCCTTTTAAACATTTTTTTTGCACATCACTAATTATTGGATTATTTACTCCTGCCATATGATTTTTGGCAAGGGCATTATCAGTGCTACAAAAAATTCTTGCTCAAAATGGGTAGCACATAGAGACAGTCACATATCACAGAAAATGGAAGAAGGCTTTAATACTTGCCTTTAAAATAATACTTTAATACTTTGCTTGAAAATATTTGCCTTTACTTAAAAATCGTATGTTCCTCATCAGTTATATATTTATTCAGTCTGCTGTGCATATGCTATGCAGATGTTGTGAAGCAGCTCCTGAACGTATGCATTTTAGAGCCCATTAATATCTTAAGGCAAATCAGATTTCAGTTTGTGGAGGACTGTTTCAGTAATTGCAAGAGATTTCAGTAACGTGAACATTTGGTATAGCTCCTTGACATTAAAAAAAATATATTGAAAAAATAGTAATAATTCTTTTCAGGATGTTATTTACATGCGGAATTCTTTATGAATTCTGAGCACTATTCAAAAAATTCATTTTCTCTTTGTCTTTGTAATGTGGTACTTTTTATTATATAAATGCCTATTATGAGTGAAGTCAGTTATACATCAAACAGCAAAGATATATGGTATAGATACTCTCTTTGATTTCATAGGAAGAATTTACTCTTGAGCAGTCAGGATTCTCTGAAAAATAATACAAAACCCAAAGAGTAAAACAGAGGAGGGTGACTGATCCTGATTAAAGCACTTCTCATTCCTTCTGTGAGGCTTCAGAGTCTCAGTGACAGAAAAAGGAGTAGGTAGGTTTTCTTGAATTTGGAAAGAAAGATTGCACAGGCTTTACCTTGTAAAGGATAAATATGCTCAGCATTTAAAAAGAATAGCATAAAAAGGCTATGTATGTAATAGGCTATAACACCTACTGAAGTATTTCTGACCGATGTAAAGGAGAATCTATGAAGTTTGTGTCCAGAGTGGTTGTCATGGATCCATGTGTATCTGCTGGTGTTCCAGTATAGATCTGTATCAAGTTGTAGTTATTTTGGAGGCAGAGGAAAAATTATGATGTAAGACACATTCCCTTTGTTTCATATATTTGGATGATGCATTCTGTTGCTGCTTCTCCATATGCCAGCACAGTCTCTATTTTACATTTCTGTGTAGTCTCCTTAACATTTTTTGGGTAAGGCTTTTGTTCACAAGTTCATAAAGATATGAGAAATAGACTTACTTTTCCTTTTGCTTATCTGGGGATTACTAAATCTACAAGTCACAAGGACTGACTGGTTCCACTCCAGGGCTTCAAGGACGTAGCTGGGCTCATAACAGCTGCCTAAGACTGGTGCAATGTTCACAGTATTCTTTGTATCTAGCACTATTTATGTACTGAATTGAGCCACAAATCAAATACATGGATTTTTAACATTTCTATTAGCTGAATTAGTCAAATCTGTAAGCAGCTCTAGGTGTGTGTTAGGTGACTGTCACGCACAATTAGTTAACTTCTGTAAATAATTTCAGAAGTACTGATTGTTTTTCATGGTTGTCTTCATTTAATTACAAATCATTAGTAAGGTAGAAAAGAAAAATAGCCTACTGATCTGAAAACAAGGTAAGCAAAGATTCATTTTTTTTCAGTTAGAAAAATTGCTTATCACTAGATAATTTAAAAATACATGAAACGTTTTTCAGACACATACCTTTCAATTACCCTATCCAATAAAGATGGTATCTCAAGTTAGAACATAAATAAAAAAAACCCACATACCTTTTCAGGTTTTCTTCTGCCAGTGACTTTTGAGTTGCTTTAAAACTGTACGTTGGCAAAGTTATCTAAAAGTTATCTAGCTTTAGGAGTAGTTAATGTTTCAACCTCTTTCACTCAAAAAAAAAAAAACAACACAAAAAGAACCCCCAAAACCTCAACTCAACAGAAGAAAAACCCAACCCCACTTCAGTATTTGTAATATAAATGGATAATTTCCCTGGCAAAGTTTATAGAATATTTTAGATTGAAAGCTGGATTAATTTGAACTACCGCTAGTATCAATAACTATATTGAAATAAATGCTACTGGAAAAGCAGTTCTCAACTTTGCAAGTTGTGAATTGCAGTAAGCACCAGTTTTAACCACAATATCTGTTATTAAACTGCCTCTTGTAGCTTAAACAATAGACTAGTTTGATCCATGCAATTGTTTATTACTCCATCTAGGCAATGCAAGAAATTAGCTATTTCTCTTAAGCCTCTTAAGTCTTTCAACTTGTGTTAAAATTTTACTGTTTTTGTGGAACAGAATATAAAATGCACTTGTTATCTATAACCTAAACTTTTTTGGAAGGTGATGACCAGGATCCCTTTCAGGACAAGCTACAGACATGTTAATTCTGCGAAAAAAAGGTATTTATTTGAGAGCAAATCCGTACTACTTATTCTTTAAGCAGAGCCTTTTGAAAACCTCTGGCATAAGCATAGGTCTGACTTCCTGAAATGGCAGATAAGCTTTATTCAGCTCTCCCCCTGTATTACAGATCTGCTCTGCAGTTCTGAACTTATTCTACTTTAGTCCTGAAGATGCCACTTATTTTCAGGTTCTGCAATATGGACGATGTTGTGCTTTGTAAACATGAGAGACAATATATTCCAGTCAATTCAGAGAGAAAGCACTTCAAGGAAGATCTCACAAAAGGCACACTTGCAAGAAACATATTCATTTACAATGGGAGCAAAGACTATCTATTTCCACCCCAGGCTGCTGGATCCAAACAGAAATCCAGTTTGCATTTACAGCTCTGCTTTTAATATAGCCTTCTTAAATAGTTTGAATTTTACCGTTTATCCATGGTTGTGCAACACAAATGGACTTTGCTAAAGGAACTCATGTGGGATTGCTCCAAGTCAGGTGCAGCTGAGAAGGAGGTAGCAGCTTAGGTGTAGCTGTAGTGCATGTACTTCCAGATCTGAAGCTGGAGGTAACTCCAGACACTGTGGGGTCACAAGTGTTCTCTAGCCTTCTAAACACTCTGTGCAGGCTACAGAAAAGCCTGTTGGGGCAGCTGGCAGGGAACTGGAAGATGAGGGCTAGTGGGACAGCACACTTCAGTCACACTGCTGTCTTTTTAAAGTCTGTGCTCATTTGTGTAACTCTTTGTGAGAAAGACATAGCCTACGGCTTTATTATTACTGACTTAAAATGAAAAATAAACCTTTTAAGAATGGAGGAAAGCCTTTCTTCAGGAACCATGCTTGTAACTGTAATAAAGCAAGTATTTAATTTAGATGCCAGTACATGAAGTAAACGGGAACAATCTTTTCATGTGTTCCTGCTGCATAACATATAGTTGATGCTTTTCCTGAAATTCCTGAAGTACAGGGAGAACAGACACTTTAAAATCTACTTACGATCCACAAATGAAGTGAACAGCATTCTGAATCTGCTTAGCCTACTGCCTTCATCTGCCCACATCCGTACCACACCTGTGCCAGTCTGCAGCATGACATCATTTGCTACAGTACTGCAGAATTTTGCCTTCAGGTTTTCAATAGAACTACTTCCATCATACACAGCAACAAAGTTTCTTTTGCATTCATTTGAATGCTCCATTTGATAGTCGAGAAATCGCATATAAATCTGTTAGAAAAGAGAAATTAATGTATCTAGTAAAAGTAATACAGAAAAGACAGTCTTTCTTAGCAAATCTTGGAGATGTGTCCCCTTACACATGTGTAACTCCCAATGCACAGCACTTTTAAGCTTACATTTTGTCATTAAATGTAAATGTGGAGTATTACTTGAAGTTTAAGTGTCTGTTTTGCTTCACCCCCTCCCCAAAGCCATCTTTACTTAATAATTTACTCTGATACATTTCTAGTCCCCTTGGGAAAAAAAAAAAAAAGATAAAAACCAACACGCTTGCTGAAGAAAGCCCGAAAGAGCTCTGTTACATGTGCAGCCTATTACTCTAGAAGAGGTATGAGAAATACATAAATGTGCTGAAATAATTTTAATGGTATTTTGACTGTTCTCCTTTCTTCCTTTTTAATTACTAACAACAGTGTTAAAATATGAGGGAAGGAGTTTAGTCAGAAAGGCTCTGAAGAAAAAATTACTGAAATTAAAATTTGTTGCTTCAGAATGAAAACTAATTACTGAACCATAGTACTGTTATGGAAGACACAAGCCATGAAGTCAGGAGACATTTGAATAAAAATGGAAGCAGAAGAAAAGTAAAAGCTGTCTATCTAGGATGTGCTAATAAGCTAAACCACTCTTAATTCCTCTAAAAGAGGAATCTAATTCAAGAGAGGGCAGCGCATGTGTTAGAACGTATGCAGCAGGGAAACTGGAAGACCAACATGGCACTTGGAAAATAACTTATTTTGCTGGAGCAGGAAACTTATGCAAGATTGTAATTCAGCTAGAATTACATGAAAAATCACAGGCCTTTTTAACCTCTGGAATGGTTGTACTGGGATTCTCAAAATTCTAGGGGAAGTTAAATGAACTGTGTAACTCTGTCACCTAGGCATGCTGCAAAGGCCATCGTTAAACTTCAAAAATTCCTCACATAGCCATTATTTTGACAGAGAAGAAATCTATCCATATGGAAGCAGAGTTCTCCTGCTCTGTGGGAGAAGAGATGATTTTCCTCTTCAGCATGCTGCTCAGACAAGGCGTGGACTGGATGTATTTTGAGATAGTACAGCCTAAAACTCCCTCTCAGGCTGCTATTACAGGCCCTAAGGCCTGTAATACTTTTGGACAGTACACTTTTTCATGCAACTGCCTAATGACAAAAATCTCCAGCTCTTGTTTAGCTTGTGAAGCAGGGAAGACAACAGTGTATTAATACTATACTTACAACTTCCACATTACCTATTTTTCCTGCCATTTTGCAGTATCTCCCTTTTAACCTCAGCTACAGCCAAAGCCTTTTAAAACAGAATTCTAAAGAATTCACTAAAACAAAACCAACCAACTTTGTGTGGGGAAATAAAAAAATATTCCCCCCCCCCAGAAAACACACTTAACAAGCTCTATGGAAAACATGGTAAAATAGTGAGCACAGGAAAAGGCAACACTTGCACATCCTGACTTCTCCTTTCCAATGTCTTCCAGAGGCA
Organism: Melopsittacus undulatus; assembly: GCF_012275295.1. Lineage (NCBI taxonomy): Eukaryota > Metazoa > Chordata > Aves > Psittaciformes > Psittaculidae > Melopsittacus > Melopsittacus undulatus. The sequence goes on from NC_047557.1 coordinate 103,822,102, forward strand.
GGTTGCCAGCTCTGTCTCCCTTGCACACCATTAAAAAGTATAGCTTGTGCCATATTATCTCATGCTTCATTTCACTATTGTGTGATTTTCAGTATACGTTTTTTTCTTCTTTTTTCTACTCCTGCTGTCTTTGTTCTTAGCTGCATTGAGAACCTGTCTTCCACTGATGTCTTACCTCACAAACATAGGTGTGAGCAGTTAAGTGCTAGCATATGAGCTGAGAGATGGTATTTTCATTTAATGATTGACTTCATGTACCTGGTGTGAAATTACAAGGGAAGTTAAAAATAAACTAGGACACTTTTAGTAGAACTATTGTCTGTATGTGTAAATACCTGTTCCACAGATTTTAAAAGTCCTTTCATTGCTGCAGTTGTGTCAATTTTAAAAATTTATTTTCATTACAAAATCAAATTGAGTAAATTAAAAATGTCTATGTTTATTTTTCTCAAGAGACTGTACCGTATCAGATTGAATGGATCCTATCATCATAATTCTGCCAGAATTAAAGCTTGAGAAGCTACTCTCAAAATACTAAGAATTATTTTCCTGTAATGTTTTAGCTCTGTAATTTAGGATGCTGATCTAATTGCAGGACTGACCAAACTATAACTCTGCCTTCTGGCAACATTCAATAATTTATTAAAATACTTAAGCATAAGACCTGGTGCACTCAAGTGGCAAAGTAGGGTGAAAATGATTTTATTATTGTTTCTGGAAGAACTGCTACTATTACTCAGACTAGGATAGAGCTCCTGGGAGTTGAGTCACTTCTTCAAAGGCTCAAGTATATTAATAAAGTTTTAGTTTCTTTCACGTCTTGTCCTCTTACTACCACCTTTTGAGTTGCTGGCTTTGAACCTTTAATTTGTAAGTTGGTTAATGTGACACATGGAAGGACCTTCCAGAGGCTAGGAGGATTGGACAGGTTAATAAATGGTTAAAAGGGTGGTGTCATAGTCAAGGGTTTGGGTGTCTTGAACATGGGGCTCAAATTTGTTGACCAGGCCTACTGGGGCCTGGTGGAACTGCTCTGATAAAGAAAGGGAAGGGTGGTTTTGCTGGGAGGCTTGCCAGACTTGTCAAGGATGCTTTAAACTAGTTGTGTTGGGGGAGAGGGAGCATCATCCCATCCCAACACACCCAGTCAGTTGCCAGCACCTAGAATAAATGCTCGGAGCAATGTAGTGATATTCTAGCCGCTCCAGCCACTGAGCTGGCTTCATTTGAAGCTCGGATCAGATGCCTCTATACAAATGCCCATAGCATGGGGAATAAACAAGAGGAATTAGAGATGTGGGCACATCTATGGGGCTGTGATATAATAGGCACCAAAGAAACATGGTGGGATGGCTCCTTTGACTGGAGTGTTGGAATGGAAGGTTACAGGCTTTTTAGAAAAGACAGGCCCAGTGGGGGGGGGGGGGAGGGGGAGTTGCCCTTTATGTTAGGGATAGGCTGGAGAGCATGGAACTCTCTCTGGGGATAGGTGATCAGTTAACAGAAAGTTTGTGGGTCAGGGTTAAGGGGAAATCAGTGATAGGAGACATTACTGTGGTGCTCTGTTACAGACTGCCTGATCAAGAGGAACCTGTGGATGAAGAACTCTACAGACAAATAGGAAAAACCTCACACTCGCAGGCCCTTGTTCTCATGGGGGACTTCAATCACCCTGACATCTGCTGGAGCAACGGTACGGCCCAGCACAAGCAATCCCGGAGGTTCCTTGATTGTGTGGAAGACAACTTCCTTCTGCAAGCAATAGAGGAGCCGACAAGGAGAGGTGCCCTGCTTGACCTCATGCTCACCAACAGGGAAGGGCTTGTTGGAAATGTGACTCTCCAGGGAAGTCTTGGATGCAGTGATCATGAGATGGTCGAATTCGAGGTCCTCAGGGCAGTGAGAAGAGCACGCAGCAAGCTCACTGCCATGGACTTCAAGAGAGCAGACTTTGGTCTCTTCAGGAACCTGCTTAGTAAGGTTCCATGGGATATAGCCATAGAGGCCAGGGGGGCCCAAGACTGTTGGTCAATACTCAAGGATCACCTGCTCTAAGCTCAGGAGTGTTTAGTCCTGACTAGAAGGAAGTGCAGCAGGAGGGCCAGGAGACCTCCTTGGATGGATAAGGAGCTGCTGAGAAAAATTCACAGGAAAAAAAAAGGCTTATAAAAGGTCAGGTTGCCTGGGATGAGTAAAGGGATGCTGTCCGGGAAGTTAGGGAGCAAGTTAGGAAAGCTAAGGCCCAATTAGAGCTAAACTTGGCTAGGGATGTTAAAGGTAACAGGAAGGGATGACATAGGTTTGTAGCGGCTAAAAAACAGACTAGGGACAATGTAGGCCCCCTCTGAGTGGACCACTCGGTGGATAAAGAACTGGCTGGATGGCCACATGCAAAGAGTTGTGGTCAATGGTTCAATATCCAGCTGGAGACCAGTAACGAGTGGTGTCCCTCAGGGATCGGTATTGGGACTGGTCTTGTTTAATATCTTTGTCGCTGACATGGACAATGGAATTGAGTGTGCCCTCAGCAAGTTTGCCAATGACACCAAGCTGTGTGGTTCTGTTGATACACTGGAGGGAAGGAATGCCATTCAGAGGGAACTTGACACGCTTGTGAAGTGGGCTGATGCCAGCCTCATGAAGTTTAACCATGACAAGTGCTTAGGTCCTACACCTGGGTAGGAGCAATCCCAGGCACAGCTACAGGTTGGGCAAAAAGGAAATTCAGTGCAGCCCTGAGGAGAAGGACTTGGTGGTGTTGGTTGTTGAGAAAATGAACATGAGCCAGCTTCAGTGTGTGCTTACAGCCCAGAAAGCAACTGTATCCTGGGCTGCATCAAAAGAAGCGTGACCAGCAGGTCAGAGGTGATCCTGACCCTCTACTCTGCTCTTGTGAGACCTCACTTGGAGTACTGTGTACAGTTCTGGTGTCCTCAACATAAAAAGGACATGGAACTGTTTGACAAAGTCCAGAGGAGGGCCACAAGGATGATGAGGGGACTGGAGCACCTCCTGTATGAAGACAGGCTGAGAAAGTTGGGGCTGTTCAGCCTGGAGAAGAGAAGGCTGCGTGGAGACCTCATAGCAGCCTTCCAGTATCTGAAGGGGGCCTACAGGGATGCAGGGGAGGGACTATTCATTATGGACTGTAGTGATAGTACAAGGGGTAACAGGTTGAAACTTAAACAGCTGAGGTTTAGACTGGATAAAAGGAAGAAATTTTTTCCTGTTAGGGTGGTGAGGTACTGGAATGGGTTGTCCAGGGAGGTAGTGAATGCTCCATCCCTGGCAGTGTTCAAGGCCAGGTTGGATGATGTTTTGGGTGATATTGTCTAGTGTTAGGTGTCCCTGCCCATGGCAGGGGCTTGGAACTAGATGATCTTAAGGTCCTTTCCAACCCTAACTATTCTATGATTCTATGACTTGTTAGTTAACCACGAGGGGTACGTATTAAGGCATAGAGTATGTTTGTCATCTTGCCAGATACTGCTTCGAAATATTTTTTAATTTTTATGTACATACAAGCAGTGATATATGCTTTAATACACTTACAGGAACAAATGAAAGATGTGTATACTATATGGAGAAAACAAAATGTATTCTTCAGTGCAACTCCTAAGTTGTTAACCATTCTATGTCTGTGAAACACATAGCTATTGTTTTTTTTGCTGTACAGGCTATATTTGGGATTATGAATAGAATTTTATCCTTCTCCCTAACAATAAAGCTCAAGTTGTTTTTAATGAGCATGACAGTGATGCTTTCGTAAGCAGTCTCTAATTCTGTAGGCACAATCACAGATACCAGGTACCCAAGTAATGTATGCTGATTTTTGGCTTGAACAGCTACTATGCCCCTTTAGGGCTTGAGCAAAAAAGTTTCAGCAAATTTTATTGTGTCACTTTAAGAGGGTGTGATCCTATAGCTAAGTCAGAAAAGGAGTGACAATTCCTCAGCTGCTTCCAGCTAAAGCTTTTCACTTTAGGTAAGGCTACTACTGAAAGTGGGGTTTAAGGTGCTGGATTGTGAATTACACTGGGGAGAAGCAGGTACATGTTTTTTTGACTTTGAACAAAACCAAATTTTCCAATAGAAACACTGGAGGCAAAATTTTTAAATGTGGCATCAAGATTTAAGGAAATTTATCAAAGCTGTTAGCTAGCATCTTTGACTGCCATCTTCCAATAAAACTAGAGTACAAGTCAAACACCCCTGAAAATTGTTGATTGAACAGTGTTCCATTATTTTGTATTTTAAGTTTCAAATAACAGGAAGACAAGACTGTGGACTTGCTCTATAAATTTAATTTCAGGAACAATCCTCTGTCTGGATTTCTTAAGGCACTGATAAGTAACTTGTTCCACTGAAAAGTGCAACATTATGCAAATCACAGCTAGTGACTATTACCTGTTACAAATGACTTTGAAACCCATTATATGTTGAATGATATGAATGAAACCCACCTTAGCATTTGGAGTAGCTTTAATTGTCCATATGCAGTCAACTGCTTGTCCTGGTTTTGTTTTTCCTTCTTGTTCTACTTGACTAGAGCGTACTATTCCATCTGCTCCTGAGAGCTCAAACTGGCAGTCTAGGGAAAAGATATACCTTGCAGTCAAATACAGCATGATATTAATTTAAAATTTAATGTATAAAGAAATTGTTATTGTAATACTAGACCTGGGATGGGATTTAAAATACCTCCTAGGTAAGTGAAGTCAGGATCTGTAATAGAAAGAAGTCATGAATCATATGGCCTGTAAGTGCTTGAGAATCACTTCAAGTTTTAGTATAAGCTGAAGATTATGTCTATTAGTATATCACAATAAAACTGTTTACTGAATTGATTGCAGGGTACAGGGACAGATTTTTTTTTAAGAGAACATTATTCCACAAAGATTGACATGATCTGAGTAAAGTAATGCTATACTGACAGCACAGATTTCCAGCATAACAGAAAAATCACTATTCGGTATGTTGTTCCTACATTACATTCTGAAGTTTTCACTGAAAATTTTAACTTTTTTGTGAATTGAGGGGAGTGTATGTGCATGTCCCCTTCCATTTTTACAATCCCAAAATATTTTACCACACTCCATGTAAATGTGGAGAAAAGAAAAGGAAAAAAAAGATATTGGGCCTTCAGTTGCTACACTGTATTGCAAAAATAATATACAGTTTAAATGTATACTTAAGCCTGGAACTAGGCTAAGTTAGTTTTGACAGTGATGCTAATGAAATGGCTTTGGAAATGAACTTAACAAAATGCTGAAGCACTGACCCTATGAAAATATTGTAGTGTGTTAGTCTCAGTGGCCTCTCAGTGGTCTTCTTAATCTGAACTGTTTCCAAGTCTAAAGGAGCATCAAAAGCATCATGAGGAAGTGTGACCAGACGGTCGAAGGAGAGGATCCTGTCCCTCTACTCTGCTCTTGTGAGACCTCACTTGGAGTATTGTGTGCAGTTCTGGTGTCCTCAACATAAAAAGGACATGGAACTGTTGGAATAAGTCCAGAGGAGGGCCATGAGGATGATGAGGGGACTGGAGCACCTCCCATATGAAGATAGGCTGAGAAAGTTGGGGCTGTTCAGCCTGGAGAAGAGAAGGCTGCGTGGAGACCTCATAGCAGCCTTCCAGTATCTGATGGGGACCTATATGGATGCAGGGGAGGGACTATTCATTAGGGAAGAAGGACAGTAGTGACAGGATAAAGGGTAACACATTAAAACTTAAACAGGGGAGGTTTAGATTGGATATAAGGAAGAAATTCTTTACTGTTAGGGTTGTGAGGCACTGGAATGGGTTGTCCAGGGAGGCTGTGAATGCTCTATCCCTGGCAGTGTTCAAGGCCACGCTGGACGAAGCCTTGGGTGGCACGGTTTAGTGTGAGGTGTCCCTGCCCATGGCAGGGGGTTGGAACTAGATGATCTTAAGGTCCTTTCCAACCCTAACTATTCTATGATTCTATGAAGTACAGCAGTCAAGCATTGCACAAGGACACCAGGTCAAATTTTCCTGTAAAAAGAATGTCCTGCCAGCTTTAAGTGGCCCCACAGAGCAGATGTACTTTTGTTTTAATAAAGACACTGTCAGCGTATTATCTTCTCCTCCATACTCTGTAAACTACACCATACTTTAAGCAAAGAACAAGTTTGTCGTCTGAGCCTGTGGGTTGATAGAATCTAGTTATACTGGGAGCTGATGCTTGGACTGTGTAGGTATTTCCTCTGGCTTTTCAGACTGGAGGCTTAAAATGCTTTGCATCTGGTTGGAAGTGCTACTGTAGATGTGCTTCAGATATTTTTGTCATAGTATCATATATTGCTGGATCATAGGATGTTGGAACTGTCAGCTATTTGTCTACATAAATGCTCTTCCCATCACTAGCACTGGTGAAGAACTGGTACAAGTTAGAATAGTAACAAAGAGGGAAGCTGGTAAAGCATTCAGCACAAACAAGATCAGCTGACTTCTTCTCTAGCAAACTGTAGACCTGCAATTTCCTTCAGTCAATTTCCGAAAGTGGTTTTAGTTAAGTATGCTGTAGGATTAGCAAGATTGAGACTGTGCTGCACTGTCACTTTGCCTTCATAAGCACTTAGGATGAAATACAACTCTAGGCTGCCAGCATAAACACATCACAGAATTCCATGGGAGGGGACAGTCACTAAATCGGTCAGAACGTTAGGCATCTTTACCTGGTATAAATGAGTACTTTGCTTGAAATCCCTTTCCCTCCAGCTCCTCATCAGAAGTAAACTTGATCCACATAAATCTCCCTGTTGATCTAATTAGTGCAGGACTTTTCAGACCACAGTAACGATTAATGAGAGGGGAGAAACCGAAGGGTCCATCTCGAACCTCCAGATGATCAAAGCGACATTCAAATGAAGGTTCTATGTAATAAGGTTCATCAAAGGTCAACTCAATTCTCTGTCGTGGAGCAGCTAGACATAAAAAATCAAGCAAAAGATTAAATGAATATCTACATAAAAAACAAATAAAGACATAAAATAATGAACAGACATGCCTCCAAAACAGCAAGGTAAAGAGACTAGAGATTTCTCAAAATACATCTGGCAGTCTGCTACAAAACCTCAGATACACTGTAATAATAATAAAAAAAATTATTGTGTCAGAGATCCTTTCTAATGGATTTTTTTTTTGCTTGCAGATCTTTATTGTTGAAAATTCAAAAATAAGATAAATTGAATTCAGCACATGAAACAGATACTAACATATATGCAAAAGTATTCAAACAAGGTTTAATATCAAATATAAATTAAAACCAGCATTCTGTGAAAGCAAAGTACATTTAAAAAAGGACAAAACATTTACGGATACAGAAAGAAAGAAATATGAAGAACTACTTGCTGGTACATTTCCAAACCATCATACCTAAATTTTGAGATCCTCTGGCAGGAGATATCTTTTATCGGAATATTCAGAGAAGTGTAAATGCTTCAGATACATTATTAATATGCAGGTGACTACTAAGTTTGAACCAGTGGCAGTCTAACATCAGGACGTAGATCAGAACCCTAGGTCCTGAGGAGATGCCGCTATAGCTACCTTGTGACCAGACTTCAATATCTGTAGTTTAGAACTGTGACTTTATATTGTATGAATGGCTTAAGTGTTTCTTGTTCTTGTCATCTATTAAACTACACGAACTTTCAGGTACTAATTGGTTACCTGGAATGATAGCATTAAAGAACCACATGCTGTGTGTTGCTTCTGAATGCAAAAAACAATTTACTTGTATGTCTGCAAAACTTTGTTTAGATCTTGTACGAGTTAAAAACATCTGTAGCTGCACATATTGACATAGGTCTGCAGGAATATTTTAGCTAGAAATTGTGGAGGACCTTTGTCTCACTCAGGTAACCATGTTTCTGTATAAGGTCTGTGAGGCTTTATGCCCCATGGAAACTGCCTTGCATCAGGGAGATCCAGCAGTCAATCTGGTACGTGCCAATGCTGAAGCTGGACACATATGCCCCCCGTGCTTTCAATGGCAGGAAGGATGCAGAACTTCAGATGTGCTTGCATACAAGCAAAAAATGAGGGTCTGTGAACCACTACTATACTGTACATATAGAACCTCACTGAAACATGTTACTTGAAAGATTTCAATTAATTGATACGAATCTGATCATTAAGCCAGCTAATGTTTTTAGCAAACTTCAGTGGGTTTTGGAGGTATTCTAGTAAGAGGAAAAAAATAATTAGTGTGTCCCAAGCCTTGCAGCCTTTACCCAAGATATTCCCATTGGAATGTGGTTTTAGTCTAGTTAATGAATATTTTTTGTCCTTATCACGTTATTTTAGTAGTGACTTCCGCAGTGCTAACAAATCGCCGTATTTTTAGTACGGTTCCATGGCAGTCAGATGTGTCTTTTTTATTAATGAAGGACAGCATAAAGATTTTCTGCTTGTGAGATACACTTTGAATAATATGGTAAGGTCTTGTAAATGCTGAAGACAGTCTTCATGCATCTTTTGTTTTTTATTATCTGCAATATTGGAAGTAATATTAAGATTACAAGCTACAGTTTTAATTTCAGTAGTTCTGTGTCTTCATAGATTACAATAGATCTGATGCTGCTTTTTCTGGCTGTGAGGGTATGTATTATTCTATACATCTAATTCCTGAATGATTGCATTTTCTATTAATCTGTTGTTATTAGTTCAGAGAGCAAATTCAGTTTCTTGTTTAACCAAATGACTGCAGAATTGATTATTTTACCAGTATGGTTGTACAGTACTTGACAGTATAGTAAGATGACAAAGTTTTAACAGTTCCAAGATTATCCAGTGAACAGTAAGATTACAACGCAACAAAAGAGAAAGACAGCATGTACCTTCTAGGATATAGATGCACTCTTGATTTGGTGGGTACACATTAGGGTAGTTTGGTGAAGCAAAATGTCCTCCATTACTTGTCCGTACCCAGTTGTCACACTGAGCGGGAGGAATGCGATTCATGCCAATATTTTGCCCACCTTAAGTGGAAAAAAGTAGTGATCAAATAGATTTCTTCTGCAAGCATGCAAGTTTGATTTTGCAAAAACTAAAACACTGATATAACCCATATCCTATGAAAGAAGAAAGTAATTTATTTTGGTTGAAAAGCCTCTTCTATGCTGCTTGCTAATTTATTGCACGGAAAACCTTATGTTTAATTTAGTGATGTGGTATACCCTAGAGAGATCACAGTTTCAGAATATCAAATATGTTGAGTAATCCTTGGGAAGAGAGGGAGTACATTTATTTTTTTTTTACCAAAGTCAGTTTAGACTTTTTAATGCTTTTCTTTCTAAGTCAAATAGAGTGGCTGCCAATACACCAGCATTATTTTACGGCTTATGCCTTCTCCACTCCTACAGAAATAATATAATAAAAAATACTTGCTAACTTTTACTATTTTTTCCCTGATTCTAGATCATACTGAAATATATGGCCCTTAGGCTAAATATTTATTTACAGTATTTTTTTTAAATACGGAATGCTTAAAAAAAACAAATTATGATTTGTAGAATACATTAAATGCAACAATGGTAGCTAATAAAATTACCAGCAACAGGTAGATTGCACTGGTAACTAAGGGTCTCATTTAAGATCAAAGCTCTTCTGGATGTACAGGGAAATATGGTCCTTGACTGAGATTATGCAGTTTTATAAGCTACTGCACCATAGAATAAAATCATAGAATCATAGAATAATTAGGGTTGGAAAGGACCTTAAGATCATCTAGTTCCAACCCCCCTGCCATGGGCAGGGACACCTCACAATAAACCATATCACCCAAGGCTTCATCCAAGCTGGTCTTGAACTGCCAGGGATGGAGCATTCACTACCTCCTTGAGCAACCCATTCCAGTACCTCACTACCCTAACAGTAAAGAATTTCTTCCTTATATCCAATCTAAACCTCTGCTGTTTAAGTTTCAACCTGTTACCCCTTGTCCTATCACTACAGTCCCTAATGAATAGTCCTTCCCCAGCATCCCTGTAGGCCCCCTTCAGATACTGGAAGGCTGCTATGAGGTCTCCACGCTGGACCCTTTGAGGGAGCTTTGTTAGTTCAGATTTTCTTATCCAGAGAGAAAGGAGTTGTGAATAGTATGATCTCTGACATTCTTCCCAAGTACCTTTGGCCCTTCTCCTTTTTATCAGCAGAACTTGAGTAAGACACAGGACGTATGTTTCTGCTAGATTTTTCCTAAATCTTAAAGGGCGCTCTTGTAATATTATTTATATTTAAACAGTTTAAATTTGCAGGGCTTTGACAGGGAGTCAATGCTGATACAGATCTTGGCTGCCTCCAGTAAATTTTATCACCTTCCACTGGTATCTTGGCAGCTTTTGGATTTATGGGGGTGAAAACTTAGTTTCTCCAGCAGAAACTGTTAAAGGTAATTCTGTAGGTGTCAGTTCTAGGAATTCTTTTCTCCTAAGAGTCGGTTAACCCTGCATGTAAGAAAATAAGTTTTGTGAAACTGATGCCTTCCCCACACAGCAAGCTGCAAAAATGGTTGTGGGTGGACTATTTGAAAAGCTTGTCAGGTACAGAAAACATGCATTTCCGTGGTTCTTTTTTTACCACTTCTAAGGTCTAAAACCAGAGAATTTTAACGGGGTAAGTGAACTTCCAAGTTCTTTATGACTGGATGGCTTTGTTCAATTGGGAAAAAAAAGTAGTAAATAGGGGGAAAATTGAAAATATTGGTATTCATATTGGTAATTCAAGACCTATTAATATCTGAACACAAATACTTTCTTTCATTTATATTTCTTACTTAAAAATGAGAAAACCATAACATTTTTTGAAAGAAAATCATCAAACCAAAATTGTACCTTGTGTCTTCTGTGCAACGGCAATCCCTTCCACTACAAAGATTGTTACTAGTAACACTGATGAGAGAAATTGGACAGGAAAAACATCAGTAATTCATCAACATTACAGACCATTTTCTGCAGTCCTGATTCATGCAAATCCTATAAATTACTAACCACAACAACTCGGAACATACAAAAATACATAATGTGCTTTCTTAAAATTTCAACTTTAGGAAACTAGTGGAGTATAAGTGCAGTGTCAGTTTTTCCAGGTTGCTTAGAAAAGCATATATAGGAATAGTAATCTTTATTGTTTGAGGGAACTTAGAGTCATAGAATAGTTAAGGTTGGAAAGGACCTTACGATCACCTAGTTCCAATCCCCTGCCATGGGCAGGGACACCTTGCACTAAACCATGTCACCCAAGCCTCCATCCAACCTCGCCTTGAATAATGCAGAAAAGTCCAAGCAAATTATTGAAAGCCAGTATGATTTCTGCCCAGATACACTAGAAAGAGCACAAACACTACTGATCATGCTTTCGTTGCATCTGTGATGCTGCTCTTCATCCCCATGTCCCCCACTAAATGCCTGAGAAGATCAGCTTGAGAAGATCAAAACAGCTGAGAACTTCAAGAATATTTTCTAGATTATCTACTGATTTGCAAACATTTTATAGAATTACATGGTATCTATCTGCTTTATAACTTCTATATCCTGAAAGAAGATGCTTCTCTGCTGTATCACACCATATTTATTCTAAAATTCCATTTGTGTAATATGTACAAATGACTTCTCCAGCTTCTGAGAAATTAATCAGGACTACAGGAGACACTTCATGGTGTTACTCCTACATGGACTTCAGGTGTACAACAGAACTGTGCTCATGAGACTGGTGGCTGAGATGCAGTCACAGTAGCACAGAAATTCACTGATTTCTGTGAATGATGTGGCAGTAGAAAACAAGCAGACACAAGTTCAAACAACGAAGAGACTTACTCTGAGCAGTCACAACAGCTAGGACGTGGACACTGTTAGGATGTACTGCTGCAAGCACTGTGGTTTGCTGGAGTGTTGTTAGTCTCAGCTGTTGATATGCTAGTGTTTTCTAGATTTGAACTGACTAAATATTAGATCTGTTCTAAGATTCTGTTATAGTCTTTCCTCTAACTCTTTTTCTTCCTTTCCTAGAAGGAAGCTGTCTAGGTGATTTTGCATTTGGCCTTTACCTTACGCTTACACTTCTCTTGCACCAAAGAAGCATCAGTCTAAATAGGAAGTAGTGAAGATTCCATGTTCCACTATTCATCAAGAGTTACAAAGCAAGTTTAATATCCAGATTTTCCTGAAATACTTTGTCCCCTCAAACTATTAGAGATTACCAGAAAGGGAAAAGAGAATAGAGTATATATTAATTATGCCAGTCTTCAAAACTTTCACTTGCTTCTGTCTGAGTATCTCTGCTATTCTGGACAGGTATTGGAGAACTTGCTAAGTAGGGCAGCACACTGTTCCGCACAGTAGCTGGCTGAGGGGAGATAGGATACAAATCATAAAATACCAATTGTCCTTGAGATGGTGAACAGAGAGCAACTACTTGTTGTCTCTTCCAGTACAGGAACTAGGGGTATCAGACAAACCTAAAATGAATTTTTTTTTTTTCTAATGCTTATACTCCATAATACATCCTTGAGATAGAAAATTGTGTTTCACAAACCCCTTAAGTCATAAGTTGTTGGAACTCTGGAATACTATTTGGGAATATATAACTTGCTCTACGTTTATACTCTTTCTCCTTTCCTGTCTCTGTGAAGGAAGAGATCCAGACTAGATGGACCTTTGATTTGAGCTGGTGTGGCCCTTTCCATGCTCCTAATCTACTTGTTAGTAAGTTAGACAGGCACAGCCTTACCACTGAAGGGAAAAAAAAAAATCAGCAGAATTTTATTGTCACATTCAAGAAGGCCATTTTGTTTTTGCGGTTTTCCCCTCTCATTTCTCAGGCATTTTATTGGGTCATGATGAAATGGCATTTTCTCTATGATTTTTCCTGAGTTGCTGTTAGACTGAGCCCTTCAGAGAGTTCCAGAGTAAGCAGGCACTCACTGTGCACTACAGTGATTTCAACTGAACACATCTAGATGCACTGTTGCATCTTGGCATAGATACATTATCTTGGGGAAAGAAATTAAAGTCTGCCCCTGTGTTCTTCTAGCATGTGCAGTTTATTATGTTTGGTTTTGATGCCCTTTTTTCTCTCTCCCCAAATTAAAACAGGCTGCATGTCATTGTAACACTTTCCTCCCTTGTATGTTGAGTTCACAACTCTGAGTGTTTAAAAATGCCATATGGGTCTTGTAAACAAGTGGTATCTTCCTAGAAGTTCATTTGATTTTTAGGGATGGATTACAAGGTAGTATGTTAAGGCTTAGGTATATTTGCAATAATTCCACATTTTTAATGTACTGAAAAATATATTCCCTGTCCCAATATAAAGTATCAATCGTTAATTGTTGCTGATACACCCTAGATTGAAAATTTATCCTTCACAAGAAAGTTATCTAGTACCCATTATTGGTCTTCAAGTTATGGATATTCACTTGTCTTTAAAGCATATAAAATAAACAAATATCGTATCTTTATTAACATATGAATGTTTTCAGATATTTTTATTTAGTAGTTCTTCTATAGAAGCCACTATTTCAAAATCATTTGCCGTTTATTTTTGTGGCTTCTGTGGTTAAACTGTGCATTCAGAAGGTCAGAGTTTAAGTGCATGAATTTGTAACGCATTTGTACTCCTGAGAACACTTGCCCCTAACAATCTTAACAGTGGTTATAAAGTTGTCTATGTATTTTCCTTGTGGGTTTTTTTTTTCCTATACTGATTTTGGAGCAACACTTTTATTATTGAAGTAAATGCAGTTTCCACATGCAAATGCAGTAAATGTGAATGCAGCAAAGTAAATGCAGTTTCCTACGTAAATCACATCACTATGTTTTTAAAGATGTGCTGTGCCCACCCACTGTTTTGCAAATATATGGCAATCTCTATATACTTGTGATGCTTCTAAAAGTGTGAAATGGATTTTGTCTTTTTTTTTTCCTCAAAGCAAACAAACACAGAAATGTGAGTAAAATATTTTACTGACTAGCAAAAGTAGTACAGATAATTCAAGTGAAAAATATGGGGGTTTGTTGGTTTGCTTTGGGTTTTTCTAGTAAAGCTATCTACATTGCTAACACTGTTACAGTATACCCTTTTTTTTTCTTTTTCCTCTTTAAAATATCAGAAAGCATCTATGTTTATTTCAGTGATTGTGTTCTCTTATACAGATAGAGACAGTAAGAACAGATGTTCAGTTACACTAACCAGTGATTTCCCTTCTTAAAATTATGCGGATACAAGAACAAAAAATCCTAAAAGGAACTGAGAAAATCTGACTGGCTTTCACTGAAGAAAGACTGCCGTTTCTATAAATAGTCCAGAATATATGTTTGTAAGTACAAAGGAATAGTGCATATTTCCTGCTGAAAAGCATGGATATGCTGGTAATTACAGAAGATAAATGAGCTGAATATTTGCCTTACTGTCTTCCTTTTGTCATGTTATATGGATGAGTGGATACAGTAAGAATGGGCTGCTACCCCTTTGTTCGCTGCCATTTTCATCCTCTTAATTTTTAATCTCTTCCATCTCTTTCCTTTCCTTGGCAATTCCTATCCTTCCCATGCTCTCAACAACCCTTAAGATGTATTCAAGGCAGGTAGCAAATGTTTAAGGGCCTTTCTTTGCTATTAGTTTTATCCCAGAGGATAATATGATAAAGAGGTGTGTCTGACTAATACTCTGTATGTGTGCTGTCATTACCTCTGTGACATTGGTAGCAAAGGGGTGGAGAGGAATTGTATGTGTTCTTCCCAAAAACATGGAACAGGGAGCCTGAGGGTAGTATTGTCTTAAACATGCATTTACATGAAACAGTATAGGATAGCAGACGGGATTTCTGGCTGAGAAAACAAGGCCTATTAATGTTTAGGATGAAAGGAAAAGAAAGAAGAGGGAAAAAAAAACAGTCAGGATGTTTTTAAACTGCTCCATTAACTCATTTTTGTGTGTGTTTTAAAAACAACAAAGCTATTGCTTGGTGTTCTAAATCCATACCACTTCCTGGAAACATATTTTTGATTCTCAAAAACTAATTTGGATTATATAAATCAGTAAGAAGGAAGGAAGATGTCTGGGAAGAGCTAGATCCTGTAGCATGGTGCAGTGAAGAGCTAGGTCTGAACCACTGTCCTGGTACTGTATGTGGGGACACAGACACAATTAGAACAGACACGAGATGCTGAACTACTTTCACCAAAAGTCTTGTAGCACTTTGAGAAGATGAAGAGTGATCTTGTTATTTCTGATGAACTTAAATTCAAACAGCTATAATGCTCCTTCATTTTTCCTCTTTAAAGTCAACTTCATATCACTGTGACATGACTGTTCTTCAGTATGGATAAAAGGTAGACTTCAACTCCATGTTCTACTATTGTACAGGAAGCAGAAGTAGTATCTAAGCTTGCACATGGCTTGCTAATGTGAGCAACAGCACAGTGTAGAATTGCATGAGTGCACTGAATATCAAAGGGACAGAAGGGTGGGTTTGATTGTTCTTTTAATTGTTTCCTTCATTTTTAATGGAGGAGTGTATTGAGAGTTCTACTAGAGGACACTGAAGTACGGGAGACTGACCTGATGAAGTCAGAGATATTTAGCTGGTAAATACAATAGAGGTTAGTGTTTCCACACCTTATATTGAGTTTCTGCTTGATGGTATTGTATTTGCACTGTAGAAGAGGCTGTCATTAAGCCAACAGCAGCACAGTCACTGAGGCAGACAGAGACTGAGAGTGGCTTCTTTTATTCATGAATCTGGTATTTGCTACAGACTTTAATTCTGTGAATTATGGTGCATACTTTTGTCCTACCATTTAAAGCCCTGATAGTTTTTACCTGTGTGAACACTAACCAGAATAAAGAAAAAGCAGCAACCTTCTGTCTGTGCTTTTAAAAGAATGGATTTCTCATTTTCTTCACTTCTTTGCATGAAATATTTTAGATCACACAGCCTGCAGACAGCTGAGTAAATTTTTAAGAATGAAGACAGTAACCATACATTGCAAATTCTTGTTACTATTCTATTGTTGAAATAGGCTTATGGAATAATATAACAGAATCCCCTGAACTGGTGTAATAAATGATGCATTGTTTGCAGGAGTCAAGATTTCCTTTGGTAATATATGTATTGAAGTATATATAGAGAGACTCACAAATGAGTGACTTATTTCTCTTTAAATTAGAATAATATAGCTAGTTTTATAGTAAACAGGTAGCCCAAAATTAAAAAATCAGTGTGCTGCTTAAGAAAAACAAGTGCTTTAGGCTGCAGATCTGACATATGCTTGTACTTCCTGGCAAGATGAATTCTTCAGATTTCATGGGATACAGTATTGCTCTCAGCTTCCTATGGTACGTCTTTCTTCTGCTTTTTCTGCATGCTTTCGGGATCTTCACATACAGAGAAAACAGACTAGATTTGATGTGTAGCTCAGAGCAGTGTCTGTCTTCAGTGATGACAATGGGGGATCTGTGCATGCAGGGCAAGATGAATATCAAACTGGAGAGCGTCATGCACAACTGAGAAATAGTGGGGAAAATTCCACATATTTTTTAAATAAAGACTTAATCATTTCAAGTATTACACATTCTTAGTATAGTGGTAGTCAGGATCCCAGAGATAAAGATGACAGGCATTGCTTAAAGCTGGGTTCACTGTTTTAGCTCTGTGCTGTATTCCCTGTATTAAGCAGCACTTTTGTAGACATATAGTCCAAATAGACAGTAATTGACAACACAAAGGTCATCCATTTTAGAAAATCTTGACAGGATGCCCGCTCCTTTCTGGCAGACACAGCCTAGAGTAACAAATGCTTGATCTTAATTATATACTGTGTTTTGCCTTATGGGAACAAATCCTTTTCTGTGTACTATTCTTAAACCTACCTCCTAATTTGCCCTGTGTGCTGAAATTAATGTTACATTCAGTAATTGCTAATCACAGTATCCCAGCTTTTACATCATTTTGTTTCCCCCTCATATGTCTAAACATTGTTAGCTATTAATGTGGTGGGAACATTTGTGAGGTCATATCCAATCTTATTCTGTGGTCAAGATTATATGTACAACAACTTCCATGTGTTTTGGTTGCTTTTAAGGACTCTGATCAAGTGTAGTGTCCCATGCTGTTAGATGCTGCACAAATGCAAAGTGACTGACCAGTCTTACTGTAAAGAACTTCTGCAGTTTAGATAAGCAAAGTGTCCAGACACTCTGGGTTTTATGTAATGCTGTGTGGATGGTCACATCCTTTTCTTTCGGAAAGCTGTTTAAGGGTGTTTCTGTTTTAAGTCATTTTTAGCTCAGAAACACAAACTGTAAATTCCAGGGAATGAGATTTTTCTCTCTTCCTAGCATTTGGTGACATCTGCTAATTGATAAAAGGAATACTAGCTTGCATTGCTGCTGCCTTTTCAAATTTCAAAACAATTCTATTGGTGAGGATGAAAACACAGCATTTTTTGAATCCCACATGTTCTTATAGTTCATAGTCTGTGTCTATACCCTAATCTGTTGAGGTCTCAATGGGACATCTGAAGACTGGTAAAATGAGTAGCAATGAACAGTTAAGCTGGCCACCTAGAACTTTTTGCTCCAGCGATCTCCTCATATTGGAATATCCTGTAGGACTGCCATGGAATAAAGTAACAGAGATGAAAGGTGTGCATCAGAAGACACAAATTTAAGCTGTTTGTTTATCCCACCCAGATCTCGCTAGAGGAGCTGCTAACCCATTTTTAATCCTCCTCACAAAAGCCTGATAGCAGAAGTGAGCTTCATCAGCTATTATCACTGACTCTAGCTCCTTTCCAAGATACATATCTTGTTAGTCATTAGCATGCCAGCAGGATATCTGAATGCACTCAGGTCTATTCTCAGATATAACAGTTTCATCTCACTCAGCTGTTTCCAGTAGGGATTCCTCTCTCTAAAATTGCCAAAGAAACAAAATAGGAGTCTGTATCTCTGCAGAGAAACCAGCTTAACTAATTCAGGAAGTAAATGCAGTTCTCTCACATCCCTTTGATAAGAATCCTCTGCAAAAGAATTCATGCTTGGATGGATCTGTGACAGAGTGCCCTCCAGGTTTGCTCAAAACATTTAACGTTTCCAATCTCTTCCTCCATTAGAAATGTATAAGCAGCTGCAGGCTGCTTCACTTTAGTTGCTCTACATCCTGTTACTTAGAATCCATTCCTGGCTATGTCTGCCAGAAGAATGGTATCTTTCATGTTTAAAATGTACCTTTCTTTTTTATATGGAAGATTTTTTCATCTCCAAGCTGCGTGCAGCAATAGCCTGATAAGAAGGCTGCATGTACAAACCATGCTGATGAAGCGTTCCAAAAACCTTATTAATGTATTAGCAAACCTTATTATTAGTATTATTATTAAACCTTATATATACACTGACTTGAAAGTTCAGACGGTTTCCCTGCAGCTGACGGAACTGATCGTGCTATACGAGGCTGTTATGAATAGATCTTTCCCAGATGTATTCTACTTGTTCCTAGAACATTGGATAGTGATGTGTTGACTTGAAACCAGATCAGATTACACCAAACTGTTCTTTATTATCAATATAGTATATTTTCCAGGTGACATCTTTTCAGGAGTTTCTGCTGTGGAATTAATCTGCTGTCTTCTATCATGACTGACAATTTGTGTGCAAAGTATTATCTTTTTTTTTTCTAGCTTTGTATTCTCAATCCCTTCAAAAGAGACTTCTCTGTGTTCATGGATTTTATTGTACGCTAAAGGAGAAGGTTTTGTGAAACGTGAACACAGTGGCAGTCCTTTCCTGCTGCAGAGTGGGTCATTTTGTATTAACAGAAGATGCAGTGAAATACAAAGCTAAGCCAAAAGAAAATGGGATTTTTTTAAACAAAAACTTACCTGCTGAGGTTTTGTTGAAAAATTTACACTCCCCCACCCCATTACTTGCAGTATTTGTGGTGGCAGTTGTCAGTCATATATCGATCAAGGTAGCAAGCTATTTAAAGGTAGCAAGATATTTAAGTTGATCAAGACTCTAAGTAAGTGCTTTATCTATTAAAAATAAATAAAAAATTGAATATAAGCAAAAAGAGTAGCAAACCTGTTTGCAGAACTAGAAGGCTAACTGTATCCATGCCACTGTATTTTAGGTTTTGCTTCAGTCTATATAGGCATGTCCATCACTACATGTGTAACTTCTTTCACATGTAAACATGTAGAAGACTTTGTGCACTTTGTACTCTAATTGCAGATGTCTGTCAGCACTCTTTCCCATTCCTGCAATAAGCCATATTGTGAATTTCTGATAGGTTCATAAATTATGATTAGCATATGAAGTTTCATTCTGAGATTAATTTTTCTGTCTAATCTCTCTCTGTGAATTAAACTTGAGGCAAGGTGCTGAAAATCTTATCTTTTTCATTAAATAAAGATCCATAATTCAATAGCTCCCTTAGATTCAGTCTAGTGTTACTCTGTACTGTACCTACAACTATATGCCTGATTTATACGCTAAGTAAGTTTTCTGTTAGTACTGATATAATTGTAACATATATTAATATTTTTAATTTATGCTACTCTGACAGCAGTGCAGTTTGGGTATTATGTTTGTATATGTAGTAAAGGCAAGGCATAATACATATTACCAGACACTTTCCTTGTTTGTAACACAGAAGCTTTTTGAATCCTGTTCTACAGTTACTTGAGTTATTTCTATGTAACTGCTTAGCCATGCAAGCTGTTTGGTGCAGTAGAAAAGGTTGCAAGTAGATTCTGTTTTGAAGTGAAAAATAAAATTCTGACACTCAATACTGCCTTCATTAGGGCTACTGTAGCCTCTACAGTCAGTACTTCGCTTTTGGTTTCAGTGGATGAATAATGAAATCATTAACACATTTCTAAATTATTATTTTCTCTGCCTGATTTCAGTTTTTTGAGCCACTGCTACACCTTTTGATTTTGGAAGCAGGAGGCCATGATTCCTAGCTTTTGTGTGGAAGAAAGCATTACTTACTAACACTACTTGTTTGCAATAAATTAGTTGTTAAAATCATGTTAAAATGCAAACGAAAGGGCTGAGCAGAATGGCAGGAAGTTAATCATAGTAGTCCACATTCATGCAACCTGCCAGAATTGGAAATAATTCTGTAGCTCATTGGAAGGCTGAGAATGTCGACTTTCCAGGAGTGGAAATGATTTCTTCTAGTCCCAGCTGTTTGTTAAATCATCAGGGCAGAAATTACAGAATTATATTTTGGCTTCCTAAGTTAATCAATGTAATAACAGAAATGGTCCAAAACTAACAGTTAGGATTTAACACAGAGTTTGTGGTTTTGATGGTATTTTTTAATTTTTCTTGACAAAATATCAGCATATGGAAATGAACGATTTCTTCTAGTCCTGGCTGTTTGTTAAATTATCAGGGCAGAAATTACAGAATCATATTTTGGTTTCTTAAGTTAATCAAATGTAATAACTGAAATGGTCCAAAACTAACAGGATTTAACACAGAATTTGTGGTTTTGTTGGTGATTTTTTCTTTTTCTTAACCAAATACCAGCATATGGAAATGAAAGAGGGGGCACATTTGAAGAATAGGAATAAGTGCTTAGCTATCACATTTTGGAGCAACAGCAGATACGAAGAAATTTCAGACAGATTTATTATAATGCTTTACTGTTGTGGAGCAGTTGCACTTTGCAAGTTGTGTTAGGCTTAAAGAGTGATTTCACTGTGTTTAAAATCTCACTGAGAACTGAAGATGGGAGAAAAAGGCTTTGTCTTTTCAACAACCAAAACACAGCAAGCACCTTGGCCTCTGATGGGTTACATCCACGGCCAAGGAAACAGGTGGGCCTAGGCTGGGCTACACCTCAGCAAAACCTGCAGCTACTGCAGGCTCAGAGCTGTAGTGACCCACCACTGCTGCCAGGCAGCATAGCTGGCTGCAAGAGCTGCATGGGAGCACATCCTCACTGCAAGGTGATGGGATTCAGCCAGGAGACTTCTACAGGAGACTTCTACAAGTTTTGCTGAATCCTTTGTGCAGAAGCAATAAGAATAATATTAAGACATTTATTTAAATCAGACTGTACTCTTGACAGCTGATAACATAGTGTAGTTCTGAACAAGCATTACAGAAAAATTCTGAATTGCCACAAAGTGAGTACGATGGGCTATCTTCTGCCTGAAGTACAGCCAAAAAATAGCACCTATCTGAATGACAAAAATGTGTATATGCATTCCATGTTAAGAACAGGAGATCAAACTGTTTCTATGTGTTATAAAAGGTATGTGACTTCACAATATACTAAACTTCATTGCACTTAATGTGTGGTTTAGCAGGTCTGCACACATAGCTCTTTTTGCATGGAGAAAAAATAACCCTGCCACTGTAAGTAGAGCTTCCATGCAAAACTTGAGATGCAACTTGTAAAATACAGACAACTTGCTTTGAAAGTGATTCCCAATATTTTCCTTTGGGGATTAAATCTCTGTGTCTATTTATAGAAATCTTTCTCTTTTTTTTTATTCCTGATTAGATGTAATAATTGGACTATATGAAGACTTCTAATGAAGAAGAGATAAAAGGGACTGCGTAATGCTAAGTAATTATAGGTTTCTGTTGTCATGGTAAGTGATGCATTTACATACTAACAGCTTCTTGACTAATGGTTTTGTGCAACTTATAGATTATTAATAATAAACTTCTATAGAGGGAATTAGTATCTGGACTCTACTGTGATTATAAAAGATTAGCATGAGGTCTGGTCAGGAGGAAACCTGGACAGTCAAATGTGCAGCAAACACGTATTTCTGAAATGCAATTAAATCTGCAGATGTATCAAATAATTAAAAAGGAGAGATGTGAGCTGTAATCTATCGGTACTTTACAGTGGTTTAAATGCCTTTTTTCCCCATGTAAGCCTTATGTTCTTATGTTATCTAAACTCAGTGGATGGCTAACAACACCTATATAAACATTTATTGAGAGCAAGTATCTTCTGTCTCTCAGTTACTGTGGCAGTAACAGAAAAATATTTATTTAAACCCTTAGGACATCAGGCCTTCAGGACAGAAACATGGGATTTTATGGGCCGTTGAAACATTCCAGGTTTAAAACAGACTTCTGCTCAAGTTTCATATGTGAGGAGGTCATAAGCGCATACAAGAAACATTTCTACCTACAATAATGCCTTGTTTTCAGTAATGCAAGCAGAGACTCCAGAATTTCCTAACAAAATAATGATTTTTTTTTAAGTCCCTGATGGTTCAAGTCTGCTGTTGCTGAAGAAGATACTGAATTCTAGAAAATAATCTCTTGAGGCACACGATGAACTGCCGTATCTAGCTTTACTTCCTAAAAGAAAATCCTCTCCCATTGTAGAGCTATGCAAGTGATAAAATGGACAAAGAAATGCTGGGCTGAGGAGCCTTCCCCAGTTGTTTACCTTGGAGCCTGAAGAAGTTAGAAACAAGATTTAAAAGCCTCAGGAGGAGAAGAACAGATAAACACGGGTCAGGCAGCAGCCTGTCACTCAGATGACTCATTTTGTGAAAACCTTGCTGAAAAAAGATCCTGCTCCCTCTCACAGTAGGATAACCCGAACGCTGCCAGGCAGCTCGTTAGGAGTTCCGAAAGCAGAAAGCGCGTTTTTACTGTGAAAAGGCTGGAGCGTAGGGAGCTCTTGGGAACACAGACCGGGTACTGCGGCTGCCGCCGTGAACCGCGGCGCTGCTGGAGGGACCCCCCACCCGAGGAGCCTAGGTACACCCTCTGCCCGCCCGCGCCCACCGGAGACGGGGTCAGCCTGGGGTGGCCGCGGGTTCCCAGCCCCGCGACGGCCTCGCGGCAGAGCCAACCCTGCAGCCCCGCAGCGTTGGCTTTCGCGGGGAGCAGACTGGGGCCCAAGAGGCGCCCTGCGGGTAGCAGCGGAACGACCGCGCCCTGCACAACCCCGTGCCCCGCGTACTTAAAAGTTTCGGCCGACGGTAGCAGGGCCGAAGGCTGGGTGCGAGAGAGGGGATGCCCGCACGGGGCAGCGAAGGGGCGGCCGCCTCCGTGCGTGCCGCGGAGGGCGCTGTGCCGACCGCAGCTCCTACCTTCTAGCACCGAGCAGAACGCATGCAGGGCCATCATCTCCTGGCGGGGCCGCGGCTGTGGCTCCGCGGCTACGGCGATCACCGGCACTCCATGGCCGCAGCTGGGCTTGACGGCGGCCCCCGCGACGGCGCTGTGGTCCGCGGCTACAGCTTGGCCGGTCCCCGTCCGTCCCCGGCCATGC
This sequence comes from Melopsittacus undulatus, assembly GCF_012275295.1. Lineage (NCBI taxonomy): Eukaryota > Metazoa > Chordata > Aves > Psittaciformes > Psittaculidae > Melopsittacus > Melopsittacus undulatus. Next base: position 103,845,393 of record NC_047557.1, read on the forward strand.
CTGGGCCCCCGCGCGGCACAGTACCAGCCGCCGTGCTCAGCCACATCCAGAGCGGGGCGCGGCGCGATCCGTCCTGACTGGCCTGCCTCGGGGGGCGGGTACGGGGGCGGGGGTTTTGAGGAGGGGTCCCTGCGTATCGGTTTGAGCAGAGCTGAGGAACACCTAACCCGATTGAAGCGTCTCCCTGTAAATGAGGCTCATTTAAAATGTGAGGGGTGTTTGCCTGGATGAGCCGTTGTACGCATGTGCCCGCCCCTCGCCGAGACCGGCAAGCAGCCGCAGATGGGGGAGTCACCGCGCTCCTCCTGCCCGGCCGGGCACGAGGCGCGGGGTACAGCTGTCCTCGCTCCTGCCCTACGGGAACCGGTAGCGGCCCCACTGAGGCACCCGCTTCGGTCCCATGCCGTGCCCCTCGCCACAGGCCCCATTTTTTCCGCCCGCGGAGGGGGAGTCGCCGGTGCTGAAGACCCATGCGGCCCCTCTCCCAGACACGGTGGTGGCTTCGATGAACCAGACTGCCGTCTCTCCCCCTTTGTTTCGGATGTGGGAGGTGTCCCTGTGGGGCAGAAGGAGTCCTTCGTTCTCCCCCTCTTCTCCATCGCTCGTGGCAGGGCCCGTGCAACTCCTGCAGTGTGCCGTGCTGCCTGCCGCTCAGGCGCTGGTGAGAGCTTTTCACATGCGGTTGTGCGGCTGCTGTCTGACGAGACCGGCAGCTGAAATGGAGCTATTACTTTACATGAAGTTAACGAAAAGGCGCACTTAGCCTGCTGCCTACCCCGGCTCCCATACCCCTGGTTATCCATCGCATGGGGCTAGCTTATGAAGGGAGAAATTACCTAGGGAAAAAGCCTAAAGCTGGGGCAGGTGCCGATGTCGGGGTCCGCGTGATGGTGCTGCTGGGGAAAGGGCTTTCCACTGGCCTTAAGGGCACATCAGAGCTGGCTATGGAGGCGCGTAACGGCAAGACCAGAACACAGCTAGGAGTGACTGGCGTGCTGAGGGGCTGGCTGCATGGGGAATTACAGCAACACGTATAAACCCACGAGAGATTCTTGAGATTCTTTCAACTCTCCCATCGGCAACAGGGGCTGAAGAATCTCCGGGTTTTCCATAGTGAATGTCCCAGCTACGATGTGGGGAGGCTCACCACTTTTGCTCAGGGTGCCGCAGCACTGGCGCACAGGGATGTTCGACACTGAGGCGAGCACCGCAGAGCCTTGTGCAACCCGAGGCCGAGCTGCCAGGCGCAGTGCCCTGTGCCCCGAAGCAGTCTCCACCAGGCTTGGGCCTTCCCCCATCGCTGCTGTACACAACGATGCACGTCTGGCTCCCGGGTGCCTCCCGCGGAACGGCGCTCGCCGAGCTCAGGCGCGTTGAGGGACCCATATGGAGCCCACTCGACAGACTATAAGTTTGGCAAGCGGTACGTTAGATGCATAGTTGTAACTTGTGATTCCATCTGCTTAAGGAATAGGCCTCTCACTGCAGCCTCGAACATAATTGTGAGAGATGAAACTCTGATTTCCCTGTGGTTTGGTGCTATGTGTTAGAACGTTGAACTCATACACTGTTGGAAGGTCAGCATATCCTGTTAGAAAATAATATTCTTTCACTTCAGCTTCAAATTAAATATTCCAGGCTTTTCAGGTGTATATGATTGTCAGTTAAGGCAAACTGAGCCGGCAGGGATGGAGGAGCTGCTGGCTGAAACGGGAGTGGAATCCCCAGGGCCGGGCCGTTCTCGCCTATCCTCCGTCGTTCCGTAGCTGCTGCGCTTTGCTCAGCCATGGGGCTCTGGGCAGCCCCTGCAAGACCCCATCGTAAAGGTCCTGGGTTTTTCTGGGCGTTAAAGACCCATTTGAGAATTCTAAGAAGCCTGATGAAGTATTAAGCTTGATGCTCTGGCAAAATCCCAAATTACATAATTACATTATTCCATTTACTTGAATTGTCCTTTCAATTTAAAACAGAGGTTATACAGACCTTCTCAAAGAGTAGTTTCCCCATGAACTGTTAAATAGCTGCTGCATTCCACAGTGGATAAAGCAGTTTCTCTGTACTCACGTCTTAACCATGTATCTATAGTGGTTGACGAAATGTTAAATTCTATAGTGAAAACTCCCTCACAAAGAGAAGACCTCATTAGGTAGATCTACTTTGCATTTTTTCTTACAAAACTGTTATTAAACTGAAGAAAATAACATACAGACACATAATTTCTGCTGTATCTTTGCACATATTTTTGTCCTCTGTGCAAGCACATAAGCACATTAAAGTCTGACTATGCTTTGCGCAGACTGTTAGGAGACTGGGGTTTGGGGATTTTCTTGTTGCTTTGGGATGTAGCCGATGGCAAAATTTGGCTTAGGTATTTTTATTAGTTGTGATGATACAGGAACAAGAGAACTAGAGTGATCCTCAGACTCAAGCTGAATTTGCATTTGGGAAAACTATTTCTAGTCAGCTGCCTCCCACCAAAGAAGCAGGCGAAAAACCTATCATCAGCAGTATCCTGTGCTCAGTACAAGTTGACAGGAATTGCAAAAACCCAATATGCTACAGTCAATTTAACTGAAAAGCTGAACTTCTAGTTTGCCCATTAGAAGGTTGAACAGAGCTATTACTCACTTGGGAAGTGCAGTAGCTTTTCCATTCTGTTGTTTTCTGAGGTCTGTGTAAAGCTGTCGGTCTGGGAGATGCAGGTAGTGTAGATCCTGGGGACATTCTGTCAACATTACTGCTGCTTTCAGTTTTTCAGGTGGATGTCCCTGTTGTTTTGTCTTGCTAGAGCACTTGTTATAAATGGCGCTTTTGAATTTTTTGTAGTGTACAGGTCTGAAGAAACGCTCACCTCCTGTTTTGTGAGCCTGCAGTTTCCAGGGAAGAAAATGCTGTGCCACCAGGTCAAGCCAGCAGTAAACTGCAGTGAATTACACTTGAGTTTGGGAGTTAAGAACAGTTGGACACAGCTTTTGGACAGCCACCTGATGTGGTTCTGGCACTCTGTTGAGTCATTGTGATTATTTTTGACCAGGAGTAGTTAATAGAAGGCAGTGGCACTGCTCATTTTGATTTAGGGAAATACCTGCACAGTTGAAAAATGAGTTAGTTACAGCAGATGCTCTGCTGCAGTAAAAGGCTTACACTTCCAATAGTAGAACTGGTTTTGCCTCCTCCCAACAGTTCTTCCTTGAAACTTCCTTTGGTTTGCTGTTCTGCGAGAACTTTTAATACTACCAAAGTACTTGCTGCTCTTGAGTAGCAGATTGTACATCAGAAATAGTCTTAGACCAGCAGTTTTTTACTATGTTTGAGGCTATTTGGATATTGTTTGTAAAACAATATATAGTCGAAGTCTGTAGTCAAAGTTGCAAAAATACAGTAGTCAACAGTAAGTAATTATGAAGGCAGGAGTTATATTTTGACTGTTCTGGTACCTGGGTTTGCCAAATAGGATTTAGGTGCATTTGGTGAATCCTAATTATATACAATTTCAAATTAGAAAATAATAGAAGGTTCAAGTGGCTTTTAATGTAGCATAATATGTAATCATGCTTGCGTAAGTATGACTGGGGCTTCGTTATTTACTACTGGGTTAAGGCCACTACAAACTTTCAAATAGTCATGAAGAATATTGATAGTGTTCATAATGCTCCCTGTGCACTGCTTTATTTGCAAGGTAATATAATTAGATACGGGGATTAGAATATACCTACATTTTTCTGGCCCAAGTTGGGACATTGAGGAATTTAAAAATAAGGTTAGCATATACTTTACAATTTGTATAAATTGTATCATAGATGGGATCACATTTTTCATTGAAGATAGGAATTAATGATAAAAATAGTGCTGTGTGGCACTGTTTGATCATTTTCAAAGTGACAGCTGGGGCTGATGTTTGTGGTGCCTCAACAGAAAGATCCTGTTGCCGAAATAAAAAGAAAAGGAAAGAATGGATAATAATTAGTGAAACAGCCTAGCAATGTTCCGGATTTAACACCTCTATTGATCTTAACATACTTCTCAGACTTTGCTAAAACACTTTGGCCATCCATTTAGAATTAGTACTGTTTGAGATTATTTTAAGCAAAATTTTATTTTCTGGATCTTTTTTAATAATGCTGTTGGTTATTAATACCTTTAAAATTGGCATGGTTAAGGTTTTTACACTGTTTTAACAAAATTAAGCCCTAATTATTATAATAGAAACTTATGGATTGACTTCTATTTACGTGTCATTTATCTGAAAATACTGAACTCACTTGGTACAATTGACTGGGTAAAATGGTTAAATTACATTTGTGGCGATTGTTTTTCTGTAGCAAATGTTTGTAATATGATTCTCTGCTCAGGAAAATGGCCTCATCAAGGGAGGAACAGCACATCATATAGAATTCGCCTATTAATCTGCAGCTGAAAAGTTAGTACTTTTGTTTGGGGATTATAATGCACTAATAACAAATCTGGTAGGATGATTCAGTCTTAAAGCTTCTCATGGAAAATGAGAACAAAGAAAAATGGTATTTCAACCACCATCTGTCAGTTGGTGTGTCAACAGTATTTTTATATAGGTGAGATTTCACTCTCAGAAAGCCTTCCAACAGCATTTCTCACCAGAGCTGTGTAATGGTGGACGTAGTTGTAACTCTCTCTGAGTACTCAGTTACTGTGACAATCACCTGGAATTACACTTTCTAATTGGTGTTGCTTTCTTAAACTTACTGGTGGAAGGGCACCAGCCTTACCTAAACATATTTTGGATGCTTAGAGAATAGAAAATCAAAGTACAACATGAAACATTTGACAAGAAGTTTAACAATATTTAATGCCTTAATGCAAAATAGTACAAATATACTGTTGTGAGCCAACTTATGACTGTAGAAACCTTTATTATAAGAAAGCTTTTAAAGCACCAGTGATGTATTATATATGAAGTGATACAACAATGCACTACTGAGCATGCAAAATACCTTAAAGCAAGAGATACTGAGTTTGTTGTTTTGTTAACTTCACAACAGCCTAAACGTCAGCATGAAGTGATTTCATTCCTAATTGTTTTCTGAAAAAACATAAGGAGCCTAATCTGTGTTTATCATATTGTGATAAAGGGCTACAGACAACTGTGCTTTGCTGCCAGTGGCACTTGTTTAGCCTTATTCTCCAACCATCTGAAAAAGACTGCAAAATATTTTAAGTTGTGCTTCCTTTTAATTATGAAATCCATTAGTACTTCTGCTGTCAGGAGCAAATTCTATCAGGGGGTTTAAAAAGTTCAACAGCATTAAGTATTTATCTATCTAAAAAAAATCTTAGTTTTTTATGCCACCTCTAAAAGAAATATTAAGGGTGTGAATTAAGGATATGCTTAATAGTAACACTAGTGTAGTATGAAAGTCTCCTTTGTTGCCTCTGGTCAGTTCATATTAGATATATCCAGTAAAACGTCACAGCTTGGCAGACTGCTCATCAGTACTTCTCTGATTTCCCGGTGGGTGTTGCTGTCTGAATGAGTCACTGCTCAGCACTGACATGGTAACAACCTGTTTGTCTGTTCTTCAGGGTGGGTGGGATCAGCTCAGCATTGTACCTGCACTCCCTTTTCAGCTTCTGGGCTGCCAAGCAAGAGCAGCGTTACAGGACAGCATGTGACGGGACAAGTGCCAGACCCCTGGAGAAACCCCCCTGCAGAGCTGAGTACCTCTAAGATGAATAGTTTGTAGTTATTTGAGAAAGTATGTCCTAGTTTATGAAATGGTATTCATTAGGCATGCAAACTGGGAGATTTAAATGCACAATTAATCATGTAAACTTTATCACTAAGGACTATTAAATACAAGCATGATTACTTTTAGAGATTTTTCCCGGACCCTACACTGAGCAACTTGTAACTTCATCACCATTTTAAATATATGAAATTGAGCTACTTGTCTTATAGTAGTGCACAAAGATAACGTACATTGCTTATTCCAAGTGTCCTACTATATTCTTAATTTAATCTTTGTATATCTCATCCCCTAGCAATAAATTCTGGGGAGTCAATTCTTATTCATCTTCCACTCCAAAATGTTTTCTTTTTAGTTCTTTAAAAACAAAATCCCATATCTTTATTATTTAAAAATGTTACTTTCATAATTACTTTACGCTTTTCTAAAATAAATGTGGTTATAGTTTAATTATAAAAGCAGTGTATATAATGCTGATGCATTGTCTTCTCTCTGGAACTAACACACACAAATACTACATCTGTCCCACGATGAGCTACTGAACTAGCATTAACACTGCAGCTTTTTTATGTTCTACAACAGCTAAATTCTTTAACTATTGTACATATGGATTTAAACAAAGAAAAATACAGAATACTTTTGGTTGAGCAGCATTAAGATTACAATCAAAATAATTAATGATAAAGTCATCTGACAAATTGCTCAGGCTTAATTTTCAGAAATGCATGTTACTTTGCAGGAATGTGTAAATGACAAGACCAATTCAGGTCATACAATGTATTCTGTTCACTGAAACGCTAAACTTTATTTAGACAGGTTTCTTTCTATCAAATAAAACTAAAGACTGGGCGGTACATACATAATGATACAAGCAATCTGATCCCTTTACCAAGAAAAATAAAATTACAGTTCTGTTAAATAAAGATGAAATGCTATTATATACAGTCTGTTAACTGAAAAGCTTTGTGAGACATTCAGGTCTAATTTTAATACTTTGCAAATAAATACCAAATAATGCAACATTTACAAATAGCACACCAGCAGTATTTGCACAGTAATTATTTTACAAACCAGAATTTAGTATTTCAGTTAAGCAAATGAGTAGCAGCTCCTTCATAAATATTAAGGCATGTCACATAGCATCAAAATGGAACCGATGAGCCTCCTGTCGCTTCTCTCTGTCATCTGCTTTCTGAAAAATAGTAATAAAAAAACACTTTGTGGGATCTAGAACAATACTCTTACAGAAATGAGTTGTCAAATGTCAGAGAATGGTTGATTTTTACCATACCACTCACTTAGCAAAAGGCAAAATGCTCAGTAAAAGCCTAAATAATTAGCTTTTAAATGATATCAGTTTGAAATAGCAACAATCTACTCAAAATTGGCTTATGCTGTCAATGCTCAGCTGTTTTAGTATTTATGTCTCATTATTCTCTATTGTTTGTAATATTGCTTTTTTAGAAGTGGTATTTCAAAAACGAAGAATGTTTCCTAGTATTTATCTATTTATTTATTTAGTATGCATTACAAATATGAGATGAAGTTACTCTGGAATAATGTGATGTATGTATGTAAATCATCATGTAGATGTCATCATGTAGATGTTACACTTCTAATGAGATTATTTTTAAAAATTCCATCAAATACAAATTTGTGCAAAGATGGCAGTTCAACCAACAATTAACAGCACCAAGTAGGCTAAAAACTTTTTGTGGTTTTGTTTGTAGGATGCATTTCCATGCTTATTTACACAGAGCACACAGTGATCTGCTGTCTGGATGGTGCCTGGAAAAAGCAGCATATTTAAATTGTACTTATGATCCAGGTAATGTATAAAAACTTATCCTTTCCCACAAGCCTCCTCTTGTGTTCTAAAGCAGTACTAGAGTATGAGAGTACTTTTTAAAGGATATTTTGAACACAGAATGTGAACTTTTCTAGAAAATGGTGTTTTTGTAATGAATGACAGTATGTGTAAATCCCAGCATAAGACAATGTAGCGAAACAGATTTAAATGTTTTTTTTAGCTTGCTTAGTCCCAAATTTTTTTTTATGAGTAAAATGAGGAAAAGCTATTACAGTGTGCTGTTGCAAGGGAATTCAGATTTGTATCTGAATGGATAAATATACATGACAATTTTCGTAGAAATCAGTGCATGCGTTCTGCCATGGAAGTTTGTCATCTGCTCTGGCACAAGGCCAGAGATTTCTTTATCACACAATGTTTATGCATGATAGCAGCTCCATTGGATTTTACTGCATGTTGTGGCAGCAGCAGTTGTCAGTGAAGTTTAAGATGTATCGGTCTGGCTTTATAGAAGGGATTATCAATGTCAGTAGTATTCTGAGCGTCAAAAATGGAGTGTGAAGAAGGGAGTGCCATATTCTTTCCTACACTGAAATGCTTGTCACATTCGACAAAATTCTGTAGTCTCACTTAGAAGTCAATTTTCGCTCCATTTTTTGTATGCTTCCTGAAAAATTACTACTTCAAATTTGACAGTAACTGATACTCTGATGAATCCATCAAAACTTTTCTAGCAGTGTTATCATCCATGTGTAGTGTTCACATGACTACCATCAAGACCACAAAGCCAGTTATAACTAATGAGAACACAGGAGTATCAAGGTCCTTAGCTAATGTAGCAGACTATATTTGCTGTAAGATGAGTAATGGTTTAAATTCTTCTTCAATTTCTCTTTCATTTGATGTATCAAAACTAAAAACTAAAAATGGATCCCAAATTTCTAAGGAATGACAGAGCAACTTGCTATCCTGAAATCCTACAGTTATTTAAATACAATACTTGGCTGGCAGACGAATTTGTAACAACAACTGTAGACAAAGGGCTCCTATTATCATTTATCTCTAGAGGTCAAAATACATGGTTTATTTTAACTGATGAATAAACCACTGCATCTTACAGACAGATATAACATCTGGGGGAAAAGAAGACATTGCAACGGCAAGTACATTTCCCCCTCCCTTCTTTGCTAGAGGTCCTCTAGAGATCTGTAAAAGAAGTAAGCATTTATGCAGAACAGTATTTTTATGAAACTGGCAAAAGAGGCAGTAAACCATGAACAAGATTAGGAACACGGAATTTTGGAGTTTAACTCCCAGATATGTCAGTGATACACAATACAGCCTTGGTTAAGAGTCTTATTTGTTCTGTACCTCAACCATTGCTTCTAAAAATTGGGAAGGTTAAAATCAATAGGAAGGCACAGGAAAATTACAGGAATTAACAAATGTTTATATAGTAGTCTGAAAATGCATACCATTTATCCAAATATTTATGCCTACTTTGACCAAGATGCAGCTGTTGGAAATGAGTTTATAATACAATCAATACACCATTTCATTCACATACACCTAATGGGATTTAAAATGGGTCAGAAAGCACTCTGGACTGAGTGCTTCTTTATACTGCAATACATGAATTATTATATGAAGAATTATTTTAACATTGACATTGAATTTACATTTCTCCAGATGGCCTTATATATAGTTAATCCTTCCCCAGCTCGAAGTCCATTTTTTCTGCTATTCTTGTTGCTTAAGATTTACTAGGAACAGAGTTAAACCCAGCCAATACATAGTCCTAGCTATCAGTTAGCAATGCTTCCTTGGTACAGTAGGACATGCTGAGGTCAGTGAAAGTTTGTATTTCTTTGCTTTGTGTACTTTATTCCAGCTTTTCTATTATTTGGAGACTGTATTTAATATTTTGAAGAGTGAAGACTGACAGACAACATTTAAATGCGCAAAGCCTATGTGAATGTTTAACAAGGTCATTTTATTTTCACAAGCACAAAATAACAAACAGTTCTACCATGGCAAATTGTGCAGTAATTTTATTTGACAGTTAAGATTATGGCTTGGGTACATAGTAGCATTTATTGGCAATTTTGCCAGTTGGATATGATGGAGAACTGAGCATAGTCAAGAAAAATGGGAACGCATTTCTTTTGTGAAATGAAAGGCCCCATTCAAAATGCTTCTTCAAATCAATGGATTTTTATCCACTGCATGTATAATTCAGGCACACAGAGGAAAGCAGCCAATATGTACATGATTGACTACATATATAGTTTTGAATACTGATGTCAGTACAATCAGCAAAGACAGACAGAAAAAGAGACATTTTCCTTATTTTTAGATTACTAGCAGAACTCAAGATAAGCAAACTGATTTCATGTTCCATTTTCCAAAACAGCACCCCTTAAAACTGTGCATAATAGAAAGCTTAGATAGGAAACAAAAATGCATCATTTACTTGGGATAAATAGCTTAATGGCAAAAATGCATTCATGTTACTCTTCATTCCCTTCATACTCTAAGACATTTAAGTGTCTTAGAGCTTAAATAAAAACAATGCCAGTTTTAAAGCTTGCAGTAAATTCTGACTCAATAAGTAAACACCTTCAGGGAATTAATGCAGCCTGTGTCAGAAACTATACTGCAGAAAAATATGCAAAAACTCAATGTACAAGACTAAAATTTTAGGAAGTGTTAAATAGTATATAAAATATAGAAAAGAATCTAGCTAATTAAGCTTACCTTTTCTTGCCAGTGTAATATGCCAATTATAGCCAGGATGAAAACACAAACGCCAATTAAGGCTATAGCTGTTAGCAGCACAATGTTACTTGGGGTCAGATACAGCTTGGCACTCCAGCTATATGGAAGAAGAAAATCCAAGGAAACATTAATACCCTTCACCAGGAAGCAGAAAACAGATTTAACTTAAAAAGACCATAGGATCATAGAATAGTTAGGGTTGGAAAGGACCTTAAGATCATCTAGTTCCAACCCCTTCTCTGTGGGCAGGAACACCTCCCACTAAACCATGTCATCCAAGGCTCTGTCCAACCTGGCCTTGAACACTGCCAGCAATGGAGCATTCACAACTTCCCTGGGCAACCCATTCCTAGCGTAAGACAGATAACAGCTTGGGCTACAGGAACTAGTGGCTTTATTTAAAAGACTGAAGCTTATTTTTTTTTTTTACTTGAAAATATATGGCTTAATATAATTATTTCCAGGTAATGCTATGTCTAAATTCAGTTTCTGTTTAACTTTCCAGGAAACATATGGATATTCTCAGGGACTTTTTTTTCTCATTAGGAGATTTATCTCCTGCCCCTGCCCAGGACAAAGTAAAAGATGTAGCAAAATCTCCCACAAAACTGCAAGAGACTTGGGGAGAGGAAGCAGCAGGGTGAAGTAAGCCTGTATGATTGTTTTCTGCAGACAAAAAGCTCTTCTTGAACAGGCTATGGAGCTCAGCTGGTTGGGCATTGCTCAGTCTGAGTTTACCAGAGACAATGGCAGTTGTAAGCAAAATAACCAGTTGATTATGGCAGGAGAATGCTGGAAAGCAAAAAACCTAAGCACTTGAAGGGCTTCTGGAAGCCATCCCTTGAATCTTGTGGGGTCCTGTGGTTCATCTAATACCCTTTCTGTATTATAGGCTTTCTGTCATGGGAAAGCTGTCAGCAGGAAGCCATGTATCCATGTCAAAGAAACTATAAATTTATAAAGTGTTTATTATGGAATCTGATTTCTTCTTGGGATTCTCTCCTCTGCCTTTCTAGTGTCCATAAACTTTATAATAAAGCAAAAATAATTTAAGGATAAAATGACAGGAAGAACAACCCCATGTACCAGTACAGGTTGGGGGTTGACCTGCTGGAAAGGAGTGAAGGGGAAAGGGACCTGGGGGTCCTGGTGGACAGGAGGATGACCATGAGCCAGCAATGTGCCCTTGTGGCCAAGAAGGCAAATGGCATCCTAGGGTGCATTAGAAAGGCTGTGGTTAGTAGGGCAAGAGAGGTTGTCCTCCCCCTCTACTCTGCCTTGGTGAGGCCGCATCTGGAGTATTGCATCCAGTTCTGGGCCCCTCAGTTCAAGAAGGACAGGGAATTGCTTGAAAGAGTCCAGCGCAGAGTCACAAAGATGATGAAGGGAGTGGAACATCTCCCTTATGAGGAGAAGCTGAAGGAGCTGGGTCTCTTTAGCTTGGTAAAGAGGAAACTGAGGGGTGACCTCATCAGTGTTTACAAATATGTAAAGGGTGGGTGTCAGGATGATGGAGCTACGTTTTTTTTCAGTGATATCCAGTGGTAGGACAAGGGGCAATGGCTATAAACTGGAGCATAGGAGGTTCCACGTTAACATCAGGAAGAACTTCTCTACTGTAAGAGTGACAGAGCACTGGAACAGGTTGCCCAGGGGGGTTGTGGAGTCTCCTACGTTGGAGATATTCAACACAGAATGCCTGGAGAAGTTCCTGTGTGATGTACTCTAGGTTACCCTGCTCTTGCAGGGGGGTTGGACTAGATGATCTTTCGAGGTCCCTTCCAACCCTTGGGATTCTGTGATTCTGTGAAATCTTTTGCATAACACATACCCTTAAATACCTCAAGACTTTAACTAAATTTTCTTCATCTGGCAGGTTCTATTCCTGTTGTTTTTAATTAGCAATTTAAGCAGTATATCACTTCTCAACTGTTATCTGTCCTATAGTAAAATTAGCTGCTGAGACAGATGTCAGAATCATTTCTGCATGATAAATGCAACTGAACTCAGTAATACATCAAGTGGCATAAAGCAGCTGGAATATCTGACTAATGGAAACAACAGAAATATGCTCTCTTTCTGGCATAAACATTTTAATTGCAAAGTGAATTCCGTGTTTAAGGTATTGTGTAACTGACCCATTCACTTTTTCTTTAAAATATTCATGCCTGTGGCAGCAAATACTGTGTTGAGAACGGCTGAACTAAATGTTTTATATACAACCAGACAGAAATCGCATGTTTGGTGAAACAAAAGTGCTTGCTTAGATCATTACCACACTTGCAATTTGTCAAAAGAATGTTGGTAAATCTAGCAAATATGTTACTATTTACAGGAATTGAGCTGGTAATATTCTTATCTCTTATGGGCTCTACCTAAGCAGCTGTATAAATACCTGAGAAGTATTTTGCTTAGTCACTGAGGGAACTACATCCACAAAACTGACCCCTGCCACTGTTCTTAAATTGCCTTGCTCTACAAGTGACTGGTTTTAATCCTACTACACATAGTGCCTGAAGTAAACTCTGTATTAATGTTATTTTTTGAAGTGTAAAGCAAAACGAAGTTACCTTCGAGGAACATTATGAGGATAGGGAATGACTATAAGCTGGGAGTTCGGTATGATAGCTGTCCATTCTTGTTTTCTTGCAGACTGAAAGAAAAACAAAGGCTATGTCAATTCATAACGAAACAATATACTTAAAAGCAAAGAAATTCTCTGTTGAAACATGCAAAAGGAATGTGTTGGCTTTGGCTGGGATAGAGCTAGTTTTGTTCATAGCTGCTGGTATGGATTGCGTTTTGGATTTGTGCTGAAACAGCACTGATGATCTGGTGGTGCTCACAAAGCCATGGCCTTTTCTGCCTCTTACCTGCCAGGGAGGAGGCTGGAGTTAGGGTTACCCAGCCAGGATGGCTGGCCATCACAGACCCAAGAGATGTTTCAGATCATGTGCTGTCATGCTCAGTGTATAGAGCTGGAGGAATAAGGAAGGGACTCATCACTGCCTGGGTTGGGCTGGGCATTGGACAGAGAGTGATAGGCAACTTTACTGCACATCACTTGTCTTTCTGAAGTGTTATTCCTGTTATTTGCCTTTCACTACTTTTATTATAATATTTTACTTTATTTCAGTTATTGAGCTGTTCTTATCTCAACCCATGGGTTTTCCCTTTTCCTGGTTCACGTCTCCATTCCAGCAGTGGGGGGAATGAGCAAGCAGCTGTGTGGTACTTAGCTGTGGGATGGGGTTAAACATGACAAGGAAAACACACACAAAAAACCCCAATCCAGTTGTTTTTCATCTTTTTATTTTAAATATAAATGATGTTTCTTACGTTTCTACAAGCCTTTTATTCTGAAAGCTCCAAAGTGCTTAAAAAACCAAAGTAAAATAAAGTACAAAGCAACAACATAATAGGGAAAGAAGAAAAGAACCAAGTCTGAAAAGGAGGCAGGCAAAGCAATTATCCAAATCTGAATTTGGACAGGATGCTAATTTGAATACCTTGCTTTTTAAAGTTGTACCATCAGATCTTTAAAGACTGAAAATTACTAAGACCCTACTTTTATGTTTCATCTGAAGATTTGATAATCACACTAATCTTTACCTCCCACCATACTGATCCTGGTTTTATAACTGAGGTAGAAAGGATTATGTGAGTTTACAGGATGGCCAGGTCAACCCCAGGCAAGTTTTACAGCTGAGACCATAATAACTGGATCTTCAGATCTAATACACATTTACCAAATAAGCAAGCACTATATACCCATACTAACACTTACAGACAAATTCAGTCATCTTTTGGTCTTAGTGTTAGCTTCAGGGCTTATACACTCTACAAGAACCAGGCACACAAGTTTTTTTCTGACTTTTTTTCTGTATTCAAACTACTGCTTTTAATGTATTGTGTACAGTTCTGGTGTCCTCAATATAAGAAAGGACATAGAACTGTTGGAACAAGTCCAGAGGAGGGCCACAAGAATGGCCAGAGAGCTGGAGCATCTCACATATGAGGATAGGCTGGCTAGGAAAGTTGGGGCTGCTCAGCCTGGAGAAGAGAAGGCTGCGTGCAAACCTCATAGCAGCCTTCCAGTATCTGATGGGGACCTATATGGATGCTGGGGAGGGACTCTTCATCAGGGAATGTAGTGGTAGGACTAAGGGTAGCAAGTTCAAACTTAAACAGGGGAAGTTTAGATTAGGTATAAGGAAGAACTTCCTTATTGTTAGGGTGGTGAGGCACTGGAATGGGTTACCCAGGGAAGTTCTGAATGCTCCATCCCTGGCAGTGTTCAAGGCCAGGTTGGACAGAGCCTTGGGTGACATGGTTTAGTGTGAGGTGTCCCTGCCCATAGCAGAGGGGTTGGAGATAGATGATCTTAAGTTCCTTTCCAACCCTAACTGTTCTGTGATTCTATGATGGCTTTCTATGATGGGGCTATGGAACTGATGGATAGGGGCAGAGCAGTTGATGTTATCTACCTGGACTTCTCCAAAGTGACACTGTCCTGCACGACACCCTTGTCTCTAAACTAGAGGGACATAAATTTCATGTGGATGGACCAGTCTGTGGATAAAGAATTGGCTGGATGGCTGCACACAAGGAGTTGTGCTCAACAGCTCAGTGTCCACATGGAGACAGGTAACAGGTGGTGTCACTCAGGGGTCATTTCTGGGACCAATCCCATTCAACATCTTTGTCGGTGACATGGGATTGAGTTCACCCTGGGCAAATTTGCCAACAACACTAAGCTGGAAGGATGGGAGCAACAGGAACTTTGAGATGTCTGAGAGGCAGCCAGTGCCAAACTCATGAAGTTCAACAAACTGAAATGGAAGGTCCTGCACCTGGGTTGGGGAAATCTCAGGCAAGCTACAGGTTGGGCAGAGAAGAGATTTAGAGCAGCCCTGTGGAGAAGGACTTGGGGTGTTGGTCCACAAGAAACTGAACATGAGCTGACTTCAGTGTGCACTTGCAGCTCAGAAACCAACTGTGTGCTGGGCTGCACCAAAAGAAGTGTGACCAGCAGGTTGAAGGAGGTGATCCTGTCCCTTTACCCTTTTCTCATGAGACCCCACTTGGAGTAATGTACACAGTTCTGCTGTCCTCAACATAAGGACATGCTGCTGTTAAAGCAAGTCCAGAGGAGGGCCATGATGTCGATAAGGGGGCTGGAGCACCTCCCATACAAAGGCTGGCTAAGAAAGGGCTGTTCAGCCTGGAGAAAAGAAGCTGCATGGAGACTCATAGCAGCCTTTCAGTATCTGAAGGGGGCCTATAAGGATGCTGGGGAAGGACTCTTTATCAGGGACTTTAGTGATAGGACAAGGGGTAATGGGTTCAAACTTAAAACAGGGGAAGTCCAGGTTAGATATAAGGAAGAAGTTCTTTACTGTGAGGGTGGTGAAGCAGTGGAATGGATTGCTCAAAGAAGTAGTAAATGCTCCATTGCTGGTAATGTTCAAGGCTAGGCTGGACAGAGTCTTGGGCAGCATGGTCTTGTTGTGAGGTGTCCCTGTCTGTGGCAGAAGGCTTGGAACTAGATGATCTTTAAGGTTCTTTCCAACCCTAACTATTATATGAGTTTATGAATATCCTTGCTTCTGGAGAGAAAAAGAAAAGGAAACCAGAAGAAATGTCCCTAGCAGTATTTCCATCCAAAGTCAATCAAGAAAGGTAACACCATATACATTGACAATTGTAACACTGGCAATCATTAAATCTTAACTGACCTTTTCTCCTAAAGGACGAGGAATGCCAACATACAAATGGTCGAGGAAATTAGCACTACGTCCCAAGCCTAGTACGTTGTATGGTAGCTGCAGAGCATAATGTGCTGATTGGCTAAGCTGTCCAGCTGAAATAAAATTAGAAAAGAAGTCTGAATAGGTATTTTGTTGAAAAAAAAAGCAATCCTGAAACAATTAACTTTCTACATGTATACATTCAGAGTCAGTCATTAAAAAAATTTAAAAATGTTAAGCAACTGCATGATTATTTAACTCTTAAAGTCTCAGTCCCACATTTCCAAAACTTCTTGTGGGCACTCACTTGGAGAATAGCTTGAATGCTTTAGGTTTCTAGGTAAGA
This sequence comes from Melopsittacus undulatus, assembly GCF_012275295.1. Lineage (NCBI taxonomy): Eukaryota > Metazoa > Chordata > Aves > Psittaciformes > Psittaculidae > Melopsittacus > Melopsittacus undulatus. Next base: position 103,861,800 of record NC_047557.1, read on the forward strand.
TGATTCTTTTGAGCAACATTTCTATGTTAAACTGAATCTAGACTACTGTCCTGGGTTCAGCAGTAGCAGTCATGTTTCTCCTTCTTAGTAGCTGGTGCAGTGCTGTGTTTTTGACTTTCAGCCTAGGAACAATGCTGATACCACTGATGTTTTTTAGTTGTTGCCACGTAATCTTTATTCTGACCAAGGACTTTCTGAGTTTCATGCTTTCCCAGGGAGGAGGGAAAGCTGGGAGGAAGCAGAGACAGGACACCTGATCCAAACTAAGCAAAAGGGTATTCCATACCACAGCACATTTCCAAAGTATCTGATTTGTCCATTTAAATTAAAAAAAAAAATTGTAATCTTCTAATTTCTGGAAAACTGATTCAGATCCTATGATGATTCTTTGTTCATTGTCTAGAAAGCTTCTTAGGAAGTGATCTGGATTTTAGGAAGCAGGAATAATATCAGCAACCTCATAAGCACCGCAATGAATTTAGCTGTTCACCAGGTTAACAGAAATGAGTGTGAAGGACACTTGACAACCACAAGCAGGTTTATGTGATCAGCAGAAACAGTTTTTCCCAGAGATATGATGTTGTCTGTATTTTTAAAGTGTGGAAATTTATCTCTGCTTTGACACCTAACATTATGCGTCAAATTGGAAAGTGTAAGTTAAGTGACAAAACATAATAAAATGTGAATGAAAGAACACAAATTCACAAATTCACCTCCGTATGAAGACAGGCTGAGAAAGTTAGGGCTGTTCATCCTGGAGAAGAAAAGGCTGCATGGAAACATAGCAGTCTTCTAGTATCTGAAAGGGGCCTACAAGGCTGCTGGAAGGACAATTCATCACGGACTGTAGTGTCAGGACAAGGGGTAACGGGTTCAAACTTAAACAGGGAAAGTTTAAATTGGCTATAAATAGGAAGTTCTATACTGTGAGGGTGGTGAGGCACTGGCATGGGTTGCCCAAGGAAGTTCTGAATGCTCCATCCCTGGCAGTGTTCAAGGCCAGGCTGGACAGACCCTTGGGTGACATGGTCTAGCGTGAGGTGTCCCTGCCCATGGCAGGGGGATTGGAACTAGATGATCTTAAGGTCCTTTCCAACTCTAACTGTTCTATGACTCTATGAATTTATAATCAATCTATCTACAGCCAATTCCTTACTACCTTCCACACTTTCTTCCGAGGCTGAAAGACAAGATCTGAAAAATCAGCCTGATACAGTTACCGTTTTATTAAGCTAAAATGCTTTTAGCAGAAAGAAATCATACAGTCTTCTGAAAAATTAGCCATATTTTAGATTTACTTTTTCCCCATGCAGAACCATATAAAACCCAAGAAAATGTGGAAATAATTAAACAGGATTTGTCTTTTCAGTCCTCTGTTGTTGGGTCAAGGTGTACTGCGTATGTTGTTAGGTGAATTCCTAGATTATGGACTCTGTGTCAGAAAGCATTAACTCAGCAGCTTTGTCTCCAAAAAAAGATATTTTGTCCAGTAAGCTGAGATAACAGTAGGTCTTGAGTGTGTCCCCACTTTTTGACTGACTTTCCTTACATGGTTGTGGCTAAACTGCTTAATCTTTAGGTCTCAATTTCCAACTCTAATTTGAGAATTACTCAAATTTTAGATACGGAATATTTGAACACACTGGTTATAAATAGAAAATGAGCAAGGAGCAAAGGCAGGTTTATTACATGTGACTTGGTTATAAAATCAAACAAGGTATGTATTACTTGATCATGCTAGAACATAATAAAGAATTAAAAAAAATTCTTTCACTTTTGCTGAATTCTGAAGAACTCCCAAAAGAACAAGGTACTGCTGTAACATTTAACATTGAAAAGCTTTCAGAAGGACTTTTGAGTGAAATATTTAGCATTATGAAAAGACTGCAACTGAGATCTTCCTTTTTCTTTCATCATACAAATGAGATGTATGAATTTCAACTAAATCAAATGAAACAAAAGAAAGAGTAATACACTGTGTGCAATCAGCCTTAAAGAAGTCATAGTCAGAAAGTGCAGCTAGAATTCTTAAAAGCATTGAATAATTTTATGGCTGCTAACACTGCTTCTTCTGTTAGTACACAGTAGTCATCTACATATATAAGGATAATGAAATCATGTGCTTCAGAATGTAAACAGATCATTTGCAAAAGTCAGAGAGAATGTTTTCTGCTACATCACAGGCAGAAAATGTGTACATGTCTTTTTTATTTGTCTTTAAAATTGGGAGATATTAGTTAAGCAGGATGATAGTGCGTAGAACATTCTATTTACTTTAAGGCTGGCTACAAATATGAGATCTCTGGGACTACTTCTTGGTTTACTCCCTATATATCAATCATAAATTCTGTCTGAGGGCTCCTCAAATGTTCCACTTGGAATTGCAAACAAGTAATTAAGAATGACAAATGTTCATCTGAGAAACATAAAAACCTAGAACAAAATTAAAAATAAAAGGAGACATTACAGAGAGTACTGTCAACAGTTGTCATATTTGAAGTTCTCAGTCACTGGTAATTAATTTACTAATGAAACTATTTAAATTTTCATTGAAATAACAACTCTAGCAATTTGCCCTGTTGTAAAACTGTTATGAAGAGTTCTCTGGTTGTTCCAAGAAGATTTGAAAATACCGTTCCATCTTCAAGAAGAAAGATGGGATTTATTTCTTATACTAAGATTGTTCTTTAAGCTTTTGGAAGTCTATGCAAGCAAGATGGAGAACCTGGCTGTTGCTCAACAGTTTGTTTTGCTTCATTAGTAGAACTGGAATTAAAAAGCCTTCTCCTGTCCATGCTATACATACTACCTTTTAACACTACTTTTAAGACTATTTAACACTGTGCCTTCTGCATTATGCTTCTTGTTTCAAAAAAAGTTATTGGGAAGCACCCAGGTATCTCGGGCTATGGTACTGGGTATGGTACCTGCACTGAGCTCTGCAGACAGGGAGGGTGTTAAACTTGGTACGTGAATGAGAGGGCTGGAGCAGCTCTGTACTGGAACCAAGCTGAGAGAGCTGGGCTTATTCAGCCTGGAGAAGAGAAGGCTCCTGAAGGGGTGACCTTAGAGCAGCTCCCAGTGCCTAAAAGGGCTACAGGAAACCTGAAAAGGGGCTTTGGACAAGGGGAATGGCTTTAACCTGCTAGAGAGGAGATTGAGATGAACTCTTAGGCAGAAGTTCTTCCCTGTGAGGGTGCTGAGCTGCTAGCATAGGGTGTCCAGAGAAGCTGTGGCTGCCCCATCCCTAGTAGTGTTCAAGGCCAGGTTGGACACAGGGGCTTGGTGCAGTCTGCTCTAGTGGAAGGTGTCCCTGCCCATGGCAGGGGCTTGGAACCAGATGAGCTTTAAAGTCCCTTCAACCCAAACCAGTCTGGGATTCTAGGATTAGTTATACACTAATGGTTGATGGCTGGACCAAATGATCCTTGAGGTCCCGTTCAACCTGGTGTTCTATGTTACTTGTCTATGGTATAAGTTTTATTTTTATTTTTGCTTCAAATCATAAGTCACTAAGTTTACTGCTTCAATAACCTTAGGCAGAATAAAGAACCTCAACAGCTTAAGACATGTTTTTCAATGGTTTCAGTCTGTCAGAGACCAAATTTTTGAGAAATAGCTAATGATTCTGGGCAGCAAACCTCACAGAATTTGGCAGAGTTTGATATTCAGGAATCATTCTGAATGCCTCTGAATCAATCATCTCCTTACTTTTGAAGTCTGGCACATAAAACCTGAAGCAGCACATTTTGTTAACTTTCTGAAAGTCTTGTCTAAGAAATAGAATTATGTGCTGTCTATAACACATACAGTACTTGTTCTTTTATATCTGAATTAAGGCATGATCCTTCTATTTCTATTACATTGATGTAAGCTTGCTGAAAGTTTAAGAGTAGCCCACTCGGCCCTGGGTTAAACTGCAATGTCAGCAGTTTATTTCAGGTAGCATAAGTTCATAAATGAAGGCAGTTTACCTTTATGAAGGGAAAGTGATTGCATTTCCATGTAGGAACAATGCTTTTTGTTGTTTCTTTAAACAGAACTGATGGTGTGTGATACGGGATTTATGATCGGTCTAGTTGAATCAACAAAGATTCACAATACTGATACTGTTCAGTCATTTTAAATAAGCTTATGTTGTGGAATAATAGAGCAGAACATACAAAATCATTACACAGAGTTTAAAAACTAATGGAAACTGACTACAAACTTGTGGTCTCCTGAAGCACTCTTTTTTTTTATTATGCTTTTCTTGACAAAGTATCATTTACATTTAAGTAGTCCGTTAAAGCCACTCAGATTAATTCAAAATACAGTAGTATTTTTTAGGCTTTCAAAATTCCCCCAAATTCATTTTGTTAGAGGACTGCATAGTTATATGTATTTTCATGAATAAAAATATTGTGTCATGATTTCTCCCAGTTGCTGTATTTTCCTCTAATTTGCAAAATGATCCATTTATCAGAAGATTTAGTACATTCACCAAAGTAGTAACTGAAGATACTTGTGGAATAAGCCAAATCTATCAGAGTTAGAAAATATAGCAAGGTGTTGCTTTGTTTATGCACACAGTCTTTGTACCTGTTGACAATGCAGGCAGCTCTTCTGGTAAAAAATGCTTCACTGTGTAAAACACAGGATGTGAGTTGTAGCCACTATTCTCAGATTTGTATCTAAGTTCTTCTGTTCCATCACCTACCTTAATATTGAGGTCAACACACGAATAACTGCTTTTTATAGATTAGATATACATGCTTCCTAGAAAACCCGAAAATTATTCCAAAAAGCTACCTGCAGAAGTTGCATGAGTGGCTGTGTAGCTGTAACCAACACGCCTGCAACAGCTGGAGCAGGACAAAGCCAGTTCAAGAGCTGGGTGACATTTTACAGTGAACGTGCCTTACTCAAGCAGCACCGCTACAGTGCTATTTACTTTACAGGGATTACTGGTATTGTGCTACATTGCATATGGATGTGTTTCCCCATCTTTTGAAGCTGGCAGCTCCTTAATTTACTTGAAAATATGCCAGAGAGACTTACTGCAAAAGAAAGGGAAAATATAACTAATAGTAATGAAATATCATGTAATATGCATAGGAATGTAAAAAGAAATTTTCAGAAGGAAAACCAAAATTGTAACTCCTCCAAACTTGAAAGCTTGGAGAATATGATTTCTTTGGCTTTAGTTGAAGGCTTTACTTCAGTTGCCTTGTTATCACCTTTAGAGTTATCTAATTTGTTAAATTAGTTGAAATTTGAATGGTTGAAGTTTGATAATATTGCATGCAACATTACCAGGTCACAGTTTTTCCAAACAAGAGTTACACAGAATACACTAGCAGGGTATTTCCACCCATAGCAACAAGAAAGCCCCTTTTAACTATTCAGCTGTTCAACTATTAAATTATTCCAGCTTGTTTCATGAATATGTTCTTCTTTCTGTATAGCAGAATTCTAAGTAATGAATCTTGAATAGTCAAATGGCTATTAAAATTGAGCTTATTTTGCTTTTGTCTAGTAAATACTGCAGTGTTTATTTTTAAATTCATTAGTATAATAGCTGCTAGACATTTGTGTTCACCTCACAATCCAATTTAGCTTCACAGTATGAGCACTCAATGCAGCATCAGGGAAGAGTAAGCAGCTTTCAAAACACCAGAGGGCATAACTTCACAGTATGTGAAAGGTCATTCTGCCATGGAAGGCTTAAAACAAAGCAAAACCATCAAAATTAAAGAACTCTGAAGCAGCAATTGCAAAGGTTATCATTAATCCATAAAGCTTCAGTCATACAGATGACTCTCTAAATTGGAGAGACATCAATTTGATAGGTGGACCACTTGGCTGATAAAGAACTGGCTGGATGGCCGCACTCAAAGAGTTGTGGTCAATGGCTCAGTGTCCAGCTGGAGACCAGTAACAAGTGGTGTCCCTCAGGGACTGGTGTTGGGACCGGTCTTGTTTAACATATTTGTGGGTGATATGACCAGTGGGATTGAGTGTGCTCTCAGCAAGTTTGCCTATGACACCAAGCTGTGTGGTTCTGTTGATATGCTGGAGGGAAGGAATGCCATCCAGAGGGACTTTGACACGCTTGTGAGCTGGGCTGATGCCAACCTCATGAAGTTTAAGCATGCCAAATGCAAGGTCCTGCACCTGGGTCGCAGCAATCCCAGGCACAGCTACAGGTTGGGCAGAGAAGAGTTTCAGAGCAGCCCTGCAGAGTAGGACCTGGGGGTGCTGGTCAATGAGAAAACGAACATGACCCAGCAGTGTGGGTTTACAGCCCACAAAACCAACCATACCCTGGGCTGCATCAAAAGAAGCGTGACCAGCAGGTCAAAGGAGGTGATCCTGCCCCTCTACTCTACTCTTGTGAGACCTCACTTGGAGTACTGTGTGCAGTTCTGGTGCCCTCAACATGAAAAGGACATGGAACTGTTAGAACAAGTCCAGAGGAGGGCCACGAGGATGATCAGGGGACTGGAGCACCTGCCACATGAAGACAGGCTGAGAAAGTTGGGGCTGTTCAGCCTGGAGAAGGCTGCATGGAGACCTCATAGCAGCCTTCCAGTATCTGAAGGGGGTCTACAGGGATGCAGGGGAGGGACTATTCATTAGGGACTGTAGTGATAGGACAAGGGGTAACGGGTTGAAACTTAAAACAGCAGAGGTTTAGACTTGATATAAGGAAGAAATTCTTTACTGGTAGGGTGGTGATGCACTGGGATGGGTTGCCCAGGGAGGTTGTGAATGCTCCATCCCTGGCAGTGTTCAAGGCCAGGCTGGATGAAGGCTTGGGTGATATGGTTTAGTGTGAGGTGTCCTCGCCCATGGCAGGGGGGTTGGCACTAGATGATCTTAAGGTCCTTTCCAATCCTAATTATTCTATGATTCTATGCTTGAACAAGTAATGATTTGATCCATATAAGCCATTCAATGAATCTATTCTTATGATAATACTACACCTATGTATGGATGTTGATCTTAGAGTAAACCTTAAACATTTAATGTTTTGTGGTTCGGGGCCCACAGGATTAACATATTTGGTACACACAAACTGCAACTATGGTCCTATTTATTTCAAAATCTATCAGTGTATTTTAAAGAAAATTAAGAATGCCTGTAGCACAGGCTGAAATACAGAAGATATTCCCCCTTTGTAAGTTGAAGGGGAAAAGTGAAAGTATACATTAACCTGAAGCTCTAGTCAGGCTTGGCCTGGTTTGTACAATCACAACAGTTCATCTGGTACATCCAAGCAACATGGCACATTAAAAAAATGTGGATATGGACACATTGCGCAAAATAACAGCCTTCCCCATGGCCTTAACACAGAAATGGCAAAAGGGAGCTGTGAGTGTTCATGCCTCAGGCTTCTCCACATGGCAAGGGGACTGGCAGCACTGCTGCGTTTATGGCAATGTACAGATACCAGTCTTACCCTTCCGTCTGCCTGTGCAAACAGGCAGGCTTCCAGGCTAGGAATTCCTACAGAGAGAGAAGCTATTGGAGGGTTCAGATGTTACACAGAAGAGGGAGAAAGCTAGCAGGAAGACAGAAAAAATTGAGTTATGAAAGGAAAGGTATCAGAAGGAAAACCAGGGTAAAAAGATGATGATGGGTAAAGGCAGCCTGATGTTCATAGCATGTAGTCTCTACAGGATTACCCCATCATTTGACTTGATCAGCCCTTGACCAGACAACACTGCAATAAAAATTTAAAATGCCTGTTTTGTGCTAGTGCTACAGTATAAAACTGCCCTTGTGCATGTTCTGAAGACATTTCAGTAAATTATCAGCTGCTCCATATTAAATTTAAAATATCTTATCTTATTTAAGCTGTTCTGGGTCCACAAGGACATTAGTTCTAAGAAAATCAGTCTGTGTTATTGGTAATAAAATAAACTAGGTAGGTAGCCTTCTAAAGAAAACACAAAGGATATTGAGGTGCTGGAGTGGGTCCAAAACAGGGCAATGCAGATGGTGAAGGGCCTGGAGAACAAGTCTCATGAGAAACAGCTGAGGGAACTGGGGGGATTTAGTCTGCAGAAGAAAAGGCTCAGGGGAGACCTTACTGCTTTCTACAACTACCTAAAAGGAGGTTGTACTGAGGTGGGGTTGGTCTTTTCTCACAATTTACAAGTGGTAGAACAAGACAAAACAGCCTCAAACTGCACCAGGGGAGATTTAGACTGGATATTAGAACAATTCTTTCCCCCAGAGGGTGGTCAGGCATTGGAACAGGCTGCCCAGGGCAGTGATGAAATCACCATCCCTGGAGGTCTTCAAAAAAACCCATGTAGATGAGGCCCTTATTAACATGGTTTACTAGTGGCCTTGCTAATGCTGGGGGAATGGTTGAACTTGATCTTAAAGGTCTTCTCCAACCTAGTCGATTCTGTGATTACTGGGACCCTGTGTTTTAGCCAAGGTTACAACTGTTAAGAAATAGAGCTCTATAGCTGTCAGAATATTATTAGAAATTTAATAGGAGCCAATAAAAGCCTGGAAATGCACACAGAGATCTGAAAATCCAGGTTGACAAGCATTCTTAACTGTAGGGTCTCCTTAAAATAACAACACCAGAAGGAATGGGGAGTGCAGAAGGCAGATAGCAGGAAATGGGTCACAAAGCATGACTTCAAACTTGAGTTTGCGTGCTTCTCCCAGATTTACAGCTGGCCCTCATCTGATCTCAAGCGTAGAATTCCTTAAACATTGGAAGCAACTGTTGCAATTGAATTTAGTCTTGGAGAGAACAGGTCTGTGGACGTTAACTGCAGATGTAAGACCCAGTACTTCTCAATTCTAATGCTCATTTTGGCAGTTACTGTTCCTTGTAGCTAATTTAACAACATTTCTTGTAAGATTACAAGTGAATTGAGCAATGTGAAAGTAACAGCACAGAATGTGATAATTATTATTTGGCTATCTTTTAAGAACATAGTGGAGTGTTAATAGAAGAGAAAATAACAATTCTTTAAAAAAACCCTTACAATTATGCAAATTTCCTGTAGTTAAGGCCTGGCAGACCAGAGAACCTTACAGTGAATGAGGTAAGGACAGCCATATGCGCCTTTGTAGTTTACTATCTGCACAAATACTGCACACGTGAAAGATACCAGAACTAAAGACCTGTAGAATTAGGAAGATTAGAAGGATGGTGGACATTTCTTTGAGTATGGCTGATTTTAGTTCAGGCCTAGAAGGAAAACTCAGGGTGACTGGACAGTTTGGTTTTAGTGGTCCAGCCTACACCTGCTGTCCTGCTGTCCTTTACCAGCGGTAAAGACAACAGTGTAAGCTGACATGGGCAGGGGAAAGGAATCGTAAGCATTATTATAATTAGAAAAATCCTATGTTGTTATTCACCTCACTTCTTGGAAAAAAGACTAATTGTTTAAAAAATTCTGATAATTGATAATCAGATTATCTCACTATTTCTTTAATAGAATTAAAAGCTTCAAATACACGTACGATTTGTCCATGATATTATATAAGGAATGCAAGTAAGTTCATGAGAATTAGTTTTAAAATAGTATTTTCATGACATACTTTTGAAAACTTCAACGAGGAAAAGCTGATTTTTAGGTTTATACATGGCTCAAAAATGCATGTGGGTTTGGTATGGCCCACCAAGTAGACATACAAAATGTGGCTTGAAGTATTTCTTGATAGTCAAATAGAATATGATTCTGATGTAGCAGACTGTTTTTCAAGATAATTAGGCCTGTAATTCTAGTTAGAACATGTACTGAATTTTACAAGTAGCACTTGTAAAAGAATCAAGTTTAGATACAAACTTAATATAACTGTTTCAGATAAGGTGACTTTGAAAAGTTCTTGCAGGAATAATATAGACAAAAAAAATCTATTAACATATTACAGTTGAGACAGTGATCAAAGACAGTATTAGGAAATTCCCCGTAGCAATACTATTAGGGTCATAAATGCGCTTGGAATTCATTACTGTTATTTCCAAATGCCAAAACAGGAAAGGAAATTCATCATGATTGGCCTCTGTTAGGTTCTTGTTATCGTAAATATGGTAGCAATGAAGATGAATGGTACTGTAGCAGCATTAAATCATATTGATAGCTGTTTCTTAGAGTAAATTTTAATAACATTGCATTTCTAAGCACTACCAATCCCCATGAAGAACTCTGCAAAACAACCCTTGAAAAACCCAAGCCCTAAAGATAATGTTTAATAAAAATATTGTTGTTCTTGGAAGAGAGAACCAGAAAACAGAAGCTCTGTTCAATCTGTCATGACACAGAGCTCTGTAGCTGGAAGAACATCATTATTTTGTCATAGATTATTTTACAAGTTTGCTTAAATAGTAAGTGCCAGAAGGTCAAATATACACAAAACAAACCCGTCTAAACTTATATTTCCTCAAAGTGGGGTTTAGAATCAGTTTAGACTGCTGTGAGTTATTTAATAGGTATTCTGCACTTGTGATCCCACAAATCCATTATTTTGTCATATTCTGATTAAAATTATGACAATCTATAAAAAGCAAATTTATTTTAAAAAGCAGCATGCAACATATCATCAGGTATGCCAAATTTCAGTCTTCTACAGTAACTATATATATCCCAAATCTAAATATTTTTAGAAGTCTAGTAACAGAAATTCTACTAGCTGTCAGACATGATTTTTTAAAGCTCATTCTATGAGTTCACTTAAAACATCAGATTTCTAAATTTGAGACTGTGTTAATTTCAAGTAGCAAGAGTTAAAAAATTATCTGACTATATGAACAATGAATCTAAATTAGTATAATCAGGTCTAAGCAAAGGTTATGGGGTTTTCTTATTTGTTTTGGTTTTGTTGTTTTGTTTGTTTACTTTATATATAGCTTTTTATAGAACTTCCCTAAAGAAGAAAAAAAAGTCAGTTTGATGGTTTTACTAATGTGTTTCTTCTCTTAATTGAGCCTCATCTTTTTTGTTACTTAGGCAGTTATTCATCAGTACTCTGTATTCTGCAATAACATAGTTATTAGGGGCCAGAAATAACAAAACAGCAGCATACTGAAGTAAGCTTCCCACCCATATGAATCCAGGCTTTTGAGGTCAGAGAAAGATCCTGTGAAGGCCTTTACTGGTGTCTTCTGACATGGTTAACAAGACTGGACTGCACCATTACTTGGCTGACAAAGCTCTCAAGCCTTCATTTTGGTAACTGGCAATGAGGAGAGATGCCAGTTGGTACCCACTAGAGCCGGCTGCCTAAGGGTGTGGGTTGAATCCTCTAAGGGATCACAACGTAACTAGAAATCTTGTCCTGGGAACTTAAGTAAACCTGGAAGCTCTTTTTAAATTTAGCTTATGCAGAAAACCTTCAGACCAATGAAGCTGAGTATACAATTGGCAGGACAATTAGTTTATTAAAATTAATTTGTGCAATAATTAGGAAAAATTCTGTGCATTTTCCTGTTAGCATTTGTCTGATTAAAATGTAGGCTGCTGTGTTCAAGCTTTCAAACCTGTATTTAAGCATGTACAAATACAGAAGTAATACAGAATATCAGGTTTGTGTTTCATAACATCTTTCTTTTTTTCTAGGGTGGAATTAACAGTCCTCAGCACTGTATGCCACGTGAGAGCATAATCACTGATTTAGGACCTTAACATGTTAGTAATTTTCTCCCTAAATTATTGCTATTCTTTAAATTAGTGTTATATGGAATACAGTTTTCCCAGTGAACCATGGGAGTCTTTTATTAAATCTGAGTTTAATTAGAAATAAGACTTGAGCAACAGATGACCACCATTATTGAGCTTAAGTCAGAATGGTATAACTTACAGACATGCATATTCCAACCAGGTTTTGGCTTAAGAGTTTGAGATTTTTTTCCTTAAGAAGTGAATCCATTATGTTCCTAAGTTTACCAGTCATACATTAGACCAACAGACTACTTAGCAGTCACCTGTGTCTTCTAGGAAGCACTAGTAGAACCCCAGAAAGCAGTATAAACCCTAGGATATTCTAACATTAGACACTGCTTGAACCATGGCCTAATGGATTATTCTCTTTTTTGTATCCTTTTTTTTTTTACTAATGTAAACCATGGCATCTGCAACATCTCATGCAATTAAACCTCTAGTTAGGCTAAAATTTGCATGTAGCACTGCTGCTTTCCATTTATTTTGACCCTGTTACCTTAATGGTTTTTGGTACCTCGCAGTTCTTGTGTTATGTGAAAGGATGCAGCTATTCCCTCTATCTTCCTCATGTTACTTATGATTTTATAGATGCCTGTTAGCCTGCCAGATATAGTGAACAACTTCAGGAAAATACACCTTGTGTTTACTAAATACTATGTTGATTCTTTTTCATGTGGCTACAAGATTTTATTTAGGTATTTGAGGTCACTGTTGTTTCTTAGTATGTAATTACTAAGTAACCAATAAAAAAAGTAAGTCATTGGGCTCTCAAGCTATTTTACAAACTGATGATGTACCCAATGATTTTTCAGATTGGGTAAGATAAAGCCAACTGTTCAAACTCAAGCTGCATGAGACAGAAGAAAATATAATGCAATTGAACTGTTTCTAATAAATACGCAATAAGTAAAGAAGGAAGGGGAAGTTAGGGAGTTTTTGCCTTGTAAACTGAAGACACAATTCAAAACCAGTCCCATTTCACTCTGTAAACTTCTTCCCAACTCTTTAGGTTGCTGGTATGCATATAGAGACAGACCATGCCATGTGAATTCTCATTCTGAGATGATCTTACCTGACCCATTTTTCAGGTATCCATTTGCATCTACAGTAGTGTACATGATGTAAGGACCAGGCTGATTAACACCGAAAGGCTACAGGGGGAAAGAAAAAAAAAACAAGAAAAAACCCAACAGAATAGGCGAAGTTTCAGGAATGGAGAAAGCTATATTAAAGCTATAGTAATAAAATGATAAACCAAAAAAAAAATGTTTCTAGAGTAATGATTTCCTTTTGATATGGATAATTTCACAATTTGGGAACTGCTTTGGTCAGAGCATCATATGGAAATTCATTTTCACCCTAAGGCTAATTAGTTGGCTAAGTAATAATTTCTCATGAAGAAAGCAATACTATTAGTCCTCTGGCAAAAGGTTTAATGTTTCTTTGGAAGTTACAAGTAAAATGAAAACAACAAAAATTCAAAGAAATGATTGCATGTTCTGTAAAAGCATAACTCATTTCATACTCCATGAGAGAATACACTATCCTGATGGTCTTTCTGTACTGACAAATATTATACAAATTCAAAATTTTGTTATTATTTAGCTAGTTTTTATATAATTCATGCAAGTGTCTGAATTATAACTTGTCGAGTACCAATATCTATTTTAAGCAAATCTCTTGAGGGAGAAAATGCACTTCAACATCAAAGTACAGTTATGAGGAAAAAATAAAAAAAATTGAAAAAAGAAATCAAAGGGAGTTGTGGATTATGAATGATAAACTATAACAAACACAGCTAAGAAAAAAGAACAGGGAACATCTGCTGTGGTCTGGAAGGCAAGGGATGAGGGAGAGTTTTCCTTTTTTTTTTTTTAAATACCCTATTGAAGCTGATATTAAAGCATCAAATTCAGAAAAGATCTTTGAAATGAATTACAGAAAGCACACTAAAAGAAGAGATGATAACATGTTTCACACCATGCATTCAAAAATAGTAAGTTCTAAACCATCAGGGTAAGTGATAATGATGGCATCAAAACCTGAAAAATCATGATTAGAATGAAATGTATGGAGACTGCAAAGGTGATGTTAATGCATATCTATGAAAGATGGTTAAATAAGGTGAAAAGAGGGTGGTTGGTTGTTAGTTTTGTGGGGGTTTTTAAAAAATTATTATTTTTGCACCAAGGTGCTGGTTTTGGCCATGATGTACATTATGTTATTTTCTGACAGAGAACTTCTATTACAGTGGAGGCAACAGTGTTTCAATGAACTTGATAATGAAACTTTCACCACCATCTGTCATGAAGATTTGCTTTTTAAACCCTCTCTTTAATTTTGTAATTAAGCTAATAATAGTATCAACCCTCCTTATTATATCAGAAATTAAGCCCTGTCTTAAAGTAGGCCTGAAGAAAAAGTAGGTTCTGTATTTTCAAGTCAAAACTGAAATTCATATTTTTGCAGAGCTGCAGAGCTAACATTGGCTTTGATTCTTCTAAGTTCCATTTTTAGGCAACTTTCCCAGTGAACTTATTGGAAGCTAAACAGTAACGCAAACGTATAGTTACACTTACTGTTATTTTCCGAGGACAGTCATTAGAACAGAGGCCACTGAGAACTGAAAAAAACAAAAAGTGAACTTGTAGTGTTTATAGCAACAAGTCATCCTACAAGCACTACCTCTGAATCTGTCAAAGTATAGTAACAGGGTCAAGTATCCATTAAAAAACACAAAGAAAATAAATATCTTTATATGACTTATGCTAATTTAGGTTAGATATTCAAAGGAAGTTCTTCCCTGTGAGGGTGTTGAGGTGCTTGCACAGGTTGCCCAGAGAAGCTGTGGCTGCCCCATCCCCAACAGTGTTCAAGGACAGGTTGGGCAGGGCTTGGAGCAACCTGATCTAGTGAAAAGTGTCCCTGACTGTGGCAGCGGGTTGGAACAGGATAAACTTTAAGGTTCCTTCCAACCAAAACCATTTGTGACACTATAAAAAAAATCCCAATCTGAAGCATATTTCTTTGCAGACATTAATCAGCTAATCACTATTTTATCATATCTCACTGGATAGCCACCTTAAAAAAATAGAGATTTGCAAGTTAAATTCCAGACTAAAACAATCTTTTAAATAATGGACTATACATTTTATTCATTCTTCATTTCTAACTATCTAAAAATACTGGGAGAGATTCAGCTTTACTGCTTTAACTGCTAAAAAGGGAAAGGCTTTTCCTTCTATAAAAGGGATAGTTTTACAACTTGTTTTAAAGCATTCAAAAATCCTATAACAAATAAATCTTATTACCTATTTATTCTATACATTAAAAAAAATCCCATTTTCTATTTCTTCTATGAATTCAAAGTATTAAGAGCAGCTGTGTAAAATGCTACTTAATATCTAAAGCCTATGGCAGTTGTTCAATTACTTTTCTAGAACTTAATAGTTTCAAAAATCAGTTACATTACAGAAATACTTGATAACAGTTATTTGTGATCTGCTATATGAGAGACAAGTAAAGCCATCTGTTCTGTAACATAGAACATTGTGTTGCATGGGTATTAGAACATCAGTACTAAAATGGCTTAAAAACAAACAACACACACAATAATCTAAGGTGTCACTCTGATCAGCACCTCAATGGGTATGAGCAGGGAAGAGTATACAGACCAGGCAGTACAAAAGCCAAGTGAAAATGTAACCTTTCCATGAATTATGGTATCTGGAAGCAAGTGTGGCAGAGAGGAAAAAAAAAGATGTTTGGACCAGATCTGAAGGCAGGTCATCCTAACCACCAGTAGTTTTTTAAAGCATTTTATGTCTACTATAAGGCACAATGGAATTTTGGGTACAAAATGTTTGGTGACAGTGAAATACTAAAAGACACACTTAAGATAGTCACAGTGTAACAGTCTGATTAGAAATCATTCCCTGCTAGGGTCAGAAATGACAGCATTCTAGTGAAAGAACTTTTCTATTATTCAGTGTGCAAATATCAACAAGGAGTCCCAAATTACCATTCTTTGCCTATGATTTAAAAATGTTGAAATCTCCAAATACATAAAACCCTAGTATTTTTCTACAGTGAATCCAAAACCTGAGCAGGTAAGATGAATGTGTGACAAAGCAGAATTTGAAGACTGTATGTATCTACAAATAGACTTTTTAAGCTCTAAGCTTATTTTGTATGTTATACATAGGTGTGTATGCAAGTGGAACCAACTCTTCACATTTTGATTCAAAATGGCACACTGCAATTTGCTGTTCAGTTTTACTACTGGAACAACTAATCTGGCCAACATTTGACATCAGTTGTAAAAAGCAAAACTGCTCTTATTGTCCATATGCCAAATACGGGAACACAATACATTTACTGATATAGTAACTTACACTAAGCATGTTTTGTTAGCATCCTGGGTTGAGCAGTAGCAGTTATTTTTAATCCTTCTTAGTAGCTGGTGCAGTGCTGTGTTCTTGACTTTCGGCCTGGGAACAGTGCTAATAACACCAATGGTTTTAGCTGCTGCTCAGTAATGTTTACTCTGACCAAGGACTTTCTGAGTCTCATGCGCTGCCAGGGAGGAGGGGAAGCCGGAAGGAAGCAGAGACAGGACACCTGACCCAAACTAGCCAAAGGGGTATTCCATACATCATGCTCATTATATAAACTGGGGGCAGTTACCCAGAAGGGTCAGATCACTGCTTGGGTTGGGCTGGATATTGGTTGGTGGGTGGTGAGTGGTGGTATTCTCTTCCCTTGTTATCTCCCTTATCATTATTATTATTGGTGGTAGCAGTAGTGGTTTTGTGTTATACCTTAGTTACTGGACTGTTCTTATCTCAACCTGCGGGAGTTAACATTCTTTTGATTCCTCTCCCCATCCCTCCAAGAGTGGGGGTAGGAAGGGGGGGGAAGTGGGCGAATGGCTGCGTGGTACTCAGTTACTGGCTGTGCTTAAACCACAACAGTTGGAAATACTCTCCTTGAGTCATAGTAAAAATATTTTTAGACCACTTATTATTTCCCTTTTCCTGTGGTTTCTATGCAAAAATACACCCTAAAAGGGTGCTGAAAAAATCCTTGTTCCAGGTTTGATTTACACAGGCTGAATCAAAAAGCATATTGCAAAGTATTCCTTTCCCCATTAAAATATCTCACAGTTAGTTATAATGCTAATATGGCTTTGTGAAGTTTGAGATTTTTCTAGAGGATTTTATGCATGCTTGTGTGAATTACACTACCCATACACAGTAATATTTTAAAGAAGGCTTCCATCAATATAGCAAACCATTATAAGGTATTACTATGAAAATAAAGCTCAGGCTAAGGAGAAAGTAATAAATGCATCAGCCACCACTAGCAGCTGCTGTTCTGTTTATCCTATGGCCTGCACAACGTGTACTTAGAAAGATCAGATACATTTAAATAACATGAAAGAAAATACCGTTTTGAAAGTGAACCTCTACTTGTTCCTACTTAGCTTTGTCCCTGGAATCCTAGAAACAACCTGATTTTTCACTTGTTCTCAAAAAAACAAGGGACAAGCAGTCAGGTCAAAGCTTAACACCTTTGCAATTGAAGAACACAGTGGAGTATGTGATTTGAGAACCTAATTACTCTCAATTACAAATATCATAATCTAACTCTAGCCTTTTAAGCCAAGTCATTACTTCACACACCCTGCCATTCTATGCTTTTACAGTGTGTTTTGTGCCATGTGGTCCTTTAAGGCTGAAACCACCAAACTGATTCACATGTGGAAATAAACTGGCTCTCATAACACATCACATAGTATAAGCAAAATATACACCATGCCAGTCATCACTGAAATGAAACCAGCCCATTTTGTACTAAATTCTGCATAATTTCCAGATGATAGAGAAAAGAGCTCCAGTAAAGTAGGCTTGATATGACAGAGGTAAAGCAGTCCCTGCTGGAAGGCACAGATGAAAATAGGTGCAGTTGGCTAGCCAGGTTTCTGAAAACAGGCAAGATAAAAATGCAGTAACTGCAGGTAAACAAAGCATGCTCCTTCAAGTGAATATTGCTGCAATTTCTTCCTTTCTGTCTCACTATGCCATGCATATAAATACATGCAAACATAATTATGCTTTTCCTCAAATCACCAATTTATTAAATCTTCCTTCAAATTTTAAATAGCATCAAAAATAAAAAAAATGTATCTATGCTGAAGATATGTGCAGATCTAATGCTACTTTTATACTGACATTATGCAAATACATTGTACAAAAGGTTCATGGAAGGGGCCCCATAAGCTCAGTAGCTCAACCCTTTCCCTCAAAACCAACTGAAGACACTATATAATTTATAAATCTAGCTGTCAGGACATCTAATGTTGGTAACTGCAGTTTCTCTAGGAATTTATGTTAGTACTTTGCAAACTCCCATTGAGGAAATTATTCTTACTGTTTACTTTTCATAGTTTGTTTCTTTATGTTGTATCCTGCATAGGACATTCTTCCCCTATTGTTAGGCAACATTATGGACTGAAGACATGGGCATTTCTCTCTTAGGCTGAATAACTTGGTTCCATGTGCTTTTAACCTGCAGATTGTATTTTAAGACAGTTAAATTCTTGGTTCCTTCAGAAGCCAGCTGAGAAATGAGTTTTTAAAGACCTAGTATCTGTCTTAAGCATTTTGCGGGGATGCAGAAGGAAAGGTCCAGGATGAAAGAAAACTTTAGCCTGTCTCTAGTTACTGAGTGAAATCAGACATCCATACGTGCAAAAAAACAAAAACAAACCAAAACCACACTGGGGAAATGATAAACACTTATTTAAAGGTTAACACTTATCAGGTCAACACTGATACTAAACACCAGCAAAAGTATCGAAAACAGTGGGCAGAATTACTTTGAATTTTAGTAAGTACACTAAAATAAAAACAAACAAAAAAGGTTGAAATGAAACAAACCAAATTTATCTCATCTCAGATTCTGCAACAAGGCTTCTGCAATCCCTAACATTTTTCACTCTGATTTTAGTTTTCTAGAACTATCAGACAGATCCCTACCGCAATGCTAACATATACAGAGACTCAAATGATCACATACTTCTCATTTTGACTTGATTATACAGTGATAACTTACCAATAACTTTAACAAAATAGGCATCAGCTTCAAAGTTATTTTTTAATGTATGGATAGCAAAGTCCCTGTTGGAGTAGCCTTTGCTTAACACAATGATATCCAAAATTCCCTAGGAGAAGAAAAACATTTATGTTAGAAAGCTGATTTACTCTAGATAATATCCAAATTTGGCAAAAAAATTCCCTTCGAGGTACAAAGAAAAAAAGACAAAAGTGTGTGCAGCAAAGTTGTCACCTTTGTGCCTTTGCTATTATTTTAGGATCTTTCATTTTCATGAATATATGGCAATCAAGAACAGAGTGCTCCATCCACATGTAACCAGGACCATGCACGTGGCCTGTGGCTTCATTCTTGCTGTTGAAGAGGGCAGCCCAAGGAGAGCATATGGAGGGTCAGCAAACTTTTAGGCAGCGACTGGATGCTGCAAACTGCTCGCCTGCAAGGGAGCATCTCAAGAGCCCATTTCCAAATGTTTCTACATGGATGTTTGCCAGTGTCACATACAGATACAGCAACACAGAGAGATGCTGTTTGCTGTAGAAAAGGGTTGAACTTACATCCTCGTATATGTCGAAGAAGGTTGCTATCACCGCATCCTTGATTTGATTTAGATCTGAGAGCTCCCAAAAAACTTTAAACATGCGATGTACACTCTTGCAGCTTATGTTATTGCATGGGACATTTTCTAGTAAAAATGCCTGTTGATTGCTGTAAAACACATACATATATCTGTATAAAACAACTTACTTGCTATGAAAAGTCTAAATAATAGACATTACCAAAAAATTGTAATTAACTATTTTAAGTCTCCAGAAGTTAAATATAATGAAAGCAAAGGTAGCAGCCACTGAATACTTTAAAATCCATTAGCATATACATTAACTTTACAGCAGAATTACAACCACTATGTCACACCTAACTTACAACCAGTGAATACACTAAATAAATGGGTCCAAATCAGCAGAAATAATTTAATTCACCATCAACTCAAAGGAGTATGTATGTATACTTTCTTCTAAAACAATTACAAGTGTACTTACCTGCCATCTTCCTTAATCTCTCCATGGTTCTTCAGCTTAAACAATACTTAAAAAGTGTCAGCGCTTTTTCATAATGTTATGACAATCTCTTCCCACCCCAGCTCCATTAATCAATTGTCTTACGCACTACATGATGCTTTACACAAATTTAAACCAAACCTCTGTTGATATGTTTTCTGTTCTTTCAAAGCAAAATCTAAACCACAAAACCCAACCTACTAGCACAGTAAGAATAGGACACGATAAACCAAATTGGACATTTGCTGACATATGACAGAGATAGAAAGATAGGCTGTAATACTAACCCTAACCCAAACCAACCAGAGTATGAGGTCTAGTACAGCAAAATCTCCCTTTCAAAGAATTTATCTAATACATACCCGATGGTCAGTGCTAGACAATGAGTTTGTTCATGACTAACCCAATGACTAACAGCATTGTCCACTGTCTCCAACACCATAATGTTGCCACTCTCAGTGGAACTGTGAAAACCTTCCAACTTTACTAACCAGGAGTCCCACCCTGGTCTGTGTCCTGGGAGCCTGCTAGAATCCATCACTGCCTTGGCAATGGGAACAGATGAAGTTTGAAGTTTCCTCCTCTCTTTCTGGTGGCAGAGCCATGAGGTAAAGCAGTGTTCTGTAAAGCCAGCTAAACGTGGCAGAGCCCAGGACAGTAACCCAAACCAGCTCTTCATACTGACCTTGAACATACTGCTATTTCACAGTAGAAGGCTTTTTTTTCTGTATCTTAAAGGCATCCAGTGCTTCCAGGATGCAGTGTTACATAAGCACACACATCAGCATTCTCCTTAGGAAAGTTTTACTTTTCTTTGTTTCTGTGGTGTATTTCAGATACTTTGCTACTTGCAAGAACCATATCCTAAAATATTAGTTTCTGAAAGAGTTAGAGAAAGGCAAAACATTTTCTCTGAGAAGAAAAGTTTCCGACACTGAAGTAAAAGAGTTTGCCTGCTGCCAAGTTAATATTTCAGAACCTGCAATGGCAAAAACATAGGATTTCATTCTTTGTAAGATGTGTTAAAGGTGAATTGGGATATTTAAATATTTCTCTCAAAACCTTGTTATTACATGTCTTAAGATTCTGTGAAAAATACACAAGTCAGGCTTTTATTTTTCTGCTATATGCTTATTGAAGCTTAATAGGAATAACCCACTTTTAACTACTTCACTGTTAGAAGCAGGAGTATATTGACTAGTGTCTGGCCAAAATGAAACGGTGACATGCAATATTTAAGACATCATATTGTCTCTATCTTAGAACTCATAACTTGAAATCGTTAAGTGCTCACATTCACTTCATGTACTGTGCAAATATTGTATCAGATTAACAAACTATAAGATAAAGTGACAACCTGAGCTAAGGAAATTGTTTCAGTTTCTCTTTTTCATCATCTTGACATACATTTCATTTTAAAATTTTGAGGAAGTTTTACAAAGATGCTTTCTTTCAATTCACATTTTTCAAATTCTCAGAAATTACTGTACTTGCAACCTTCCTCACATCAGTAAATATGAACAGCCTTAGCGCTTTAAATGTCAATCTAGTTTTCGAGGTGAGCTATGTGCGAAGTTTCACTGAAGGCTGACTCTATTGTAACCAGTTGTTTTTGTGCACAAACTTAAGCTTTTCATGTGTGCCACCAAGTGATTCCCACTTGACTCAATACAAGATAAATAATTAACACTGAAATGAAACGTTAATAAATTGTTTTAGGTTTTGATTACACAATACTGAACTGTCCTGGGTACAGCTGTAGCAGTTATTTTTCTCCTTAGTAGCTGGTACAGTGTTGTGCTTTCGACTTTGCTGGAAACAGTACTGATAACACACCGATGTTTTTAGTTGTTGCTCAGTAATGTTCACTCTGATCAAAGACTTTCTTGCCTCATGTTCTGCCAGGGCAGAGGGGAAGCCGGGAGGAAGCATAGACAGGACACCTGACCCAAACTAGCCAAAGGGGTATTCCATCCCACAGCACGTCATGTCTGGTATATAAACTGGGGGGAGTTACCCAGAAGGTCCAGATTGCTGCTGGGGCTGGGCTGGATATGGGTTGGTGGGTGGTGAGCAATTGTATTCTCTCCCCTTGTTATTCCCCTCATCATTATTATTATTGGTGGTAGCAGTAGTACTTTTGTGTTGTACCTTATTTACTGGACTGTTCTTATCTTACCTGTGGGAGTTACATTCTTTCCATTCTCCTCCCTGTTGTGGTTTAAACCTAGCTGGTAAGTCAGAACCATGCAGCCACTCACTCACTCTCCCCCACCCCTTCCTCCCCCTGCTCCCAGAGGCATGGGGAGGAGAATAGAGAGAAAGTACTGGCCACTTTTCTCATTCAGCAATGTCCAAGGCCAGCTGGATGTCTTTCACCTCAGCAAACTGCCTCAATTCACCCTCTCCTTCAGCAGTTTCTGTAGCTTCTTGTTGGGGACTCCATACAGCTGCATTCTATCTCCAATGCTTTCCCACAATACAGCAGGACCCATCAGTAAACAAGGCATACTGCTTTTCACTTTCTGACGGTTTATTATATGGTAGGACCTTTTCAGCATGCATCACCTCCTCCTCTGGTGACATTCCACTTTCTGGTATACGGCACCGTGGTATAGCTGTAACTTTGGCTAGGTTGGGTCAGGTGTCCTGTCTCTGCTTTCTCCCGGCTTCCTCTACTCCCTGGCAAAGTATGAAACTCTGAAAGTCCTTGGTCAGACTCAACATTACTTAGCAACAACTAAATCCATCAGTGTTATCAGTGTTGTTCGTAGGCTGAAAGTAAAAAACACAGCACTGTATCAGCCACTAAGAAGGAGAAAAATGACTGCTACTGCTGAACTGAGGACATTCCCCATCCCTCCAGGAGTGGGGGGAGGAAGAAGGAAGGAGTGAGCAAGCATCTGCATGATTCTGAATTCGATGAATGGGCTGGGTTTAAACCACAACATGAACAGTAATGGAAACCAGAAAACAACAGGAGCAGTTGCAGTGCCCTACTGTTTGCAGAGGGAAGAGTAATCAGCTGTTTGCTGCCTTCTCAGCTGTTCAGTACTTTCTTGGAAGAACACCCAACATCTGGCTTTGGCCTTTGAGCTGCCAGTTGAGTCCTTGTGTTACTTAGGGCTTTAATACACAATCATCACTAGAGTCAAGGTATCTACCTCCATGTTTTATTTCTGCTAAATTCTACAATTACCAAGGGCAAGTTGATGACATATTATTATGAGCCAAATTTTAAAGATTAACATCATCATAAAAGAAAAAAATCTCCTTGTAACAATGAAAATTATGAGCATCATTAAATGACAAAATGTCCCTGAAAGTCTACTGGAAAATACAAAACCAGACTCAGCTGCAGTGGTAAAACCTTAAAATCAATGCTGGAGTGCTACAAAAATGTGTAACAGTAGATCACCTTAAATATTGAGAAGAGGCAGAGTAAAAGAACTCTGAACTAAGACTAGCATATCACTCATAACATGCTATTTGCAGTACTTTTAATATTTAGGTGTACAGACCAGTATGTACACAGTGGCAGCTAAATTTTATGTACTACCTGCATAACTTTATCCCACAAAGCCTATGAGTGATGCTCAATAAAGTATAGAGTTGTTTACAATTTGTAACCTTGTGATGAAGTTATCTATGCAGCAAAGCCACATTTAATGAGACTGAGTAACTATAGGCAAGGCTTAACACCAAAGACTGAAGACTTACCTGAGCTTCATTTTAACATGTTTCTCTGCAATGAGAATTAAATATTTACTGCTTAATTTCATACACCTCTGTCAGTTTTAGGCTAGTTCATTTACAGTTATACAAGGGACATCTGAATGACTAAGATCTTACTCCAGGTATTCAGAATAATTTAGTTTGCCTCTTTCTTTTAGATCTGCTCAATTACAAGGTGCTCATCAATCCTACATTTAAAAGAAGTTCTGTATCAAACTTTTTATCTGACAAGGAACAATGAACAATGATCTAGGAAGACATAATTTGGTCAAGAGTCCTTTTAATTATACCCATATAAAGGATTAACATATAATTGAAAACTCAGCATGAATACTTGGAAAACTGTCTAGAAGTCTATTACATTCAAAGTTTTTCATTCAGTTGTCCATACCCAGATTTTTTTTTTGTTGTGTGGCTGTTAAGGATGTCTCCTTGCTGTCAGAACATTACACACATTATTAACAATTTTCCTGACTTACTCACCTGGAAGGACAATAAACTAATATTATACCTATCATATGTTTATTTCAGTGTTTTGTAGATATTTTTAAGGATTTGATCTGAAAGTGCTTTCCTGTACTGTGCTAAAAGTGTAATTGATTTTAATCATATTTTTCCATTGTCACGTGTATTTTCAAATTAATAAAATGGTTTCTGCCTCTAATTTCTTTAAGTTACAGATGACAACTAGAAGCTAGGCTTCCTAGACTATAGCACAGATTAAGGTCAAGAGTTCACAAAAATGCTTTTATCATTTAATCACCATAATCAATCACTGAAATTAAGGCTGTAGATGTAGCAGGAAAGGCTTTAGAGAAAGAAAAAAGCAGCTTGATCCAGAAGTGTTTAAAATCAATTAAATAAGGTTTTCATTTTAATTTGCTCTAATTTAAGAGGAGCTTTTAATTCCCACACTATTTTAATCCTTTTCACTCTGTGACCAGTTACACATTGTGAAAGAAAGTAGTTCCTTAAGTTTCTCAGAAACAATGAATTAATATTAATCTGAAAGTGACATTTCATTGGGGTGCAAAAACTGTGAGTTTAACTGCCATCCCAAAGTACAAAGAATCTGTTTCCATTACTTTTCTACAAATACTAGGAATACACCATGTTAATGTGCAATACATTTCTTAATTTGCGGTTTACTTTTTTTTGCAGACTTCCTCAGCTCTCTGAACTTTCCTTTTGACACCTTGTCAAACCATCTGCCAGTACCTTCAGCCCTTATGCCTTACTATGTCACTCCACTCTGAGGCCAATTTCCAAAATAACTTCAAGATGCATCCAACTGAATAAACAAGCTTTCTCAGAAGCAAGGAGTGCATCACAGTATTTCATTACAATAAGGTATAGGTATCTTCCTGACCTTTTACAGAGTAACTATTTACAAACTATTTAAATGTTCACATTATTACACTGCCATATTTATACACCAGGCAGAGGAGAGAAGCTCCTAAGAATCTTAAAAGATAAAATAACTTCAAATCAATTTCTGAACTCTATGAATCTTCACAAAGCCTTTCTAAAGTGTACTTGCTATCAGGGTACACACTTAAAAATAGCCTACAGTACCGCTCAAAACAAGATTTGTGGGGCTTCAGTAAAAACAAAGAACAATGTTACAGGTTAGATGTCTTCGTATTCTATGGAAAAGGAAGAACTTTTGTTCTAGTCTGCTCGTTAAGACAGTCTACAGTCTTTATGCAGTGATTGCTGAACTGAAGATGCAATCTACCAGTTGCACAAGGCTATGGAGTAAAAACCTGACATTCAGGGCCCCCGTGCTTTAACTTCATCTATGCAAGTTCTGGGCACTAACGTAAAACCTCCTTCTCCTCTGCTGTATCTGAATACAAACAGCTGCTGTGCTAGTTATTTTCAGGCTGAGAAGTACAGAGACAGAGCTCAGCTGCTCACTGTCTTGTCTCTGAATCACATGCAGGCTGAATACCAGCATGTGGCTCTTCAAACTGGGTAATTTTCAGATATGTGTCAGTATCGGAAGAACTCTTAATATAAAATGTCTGTGTGTGATTACTATTTAGGCAACCACTAGAGAATCTGTAATGAATTCTTTAACTTCAGCATCTAAATTCTGTCTATATACTGTTTTAAGCACCAAAATGAGCTCCTCAGTTGTTTTCCTTACTATTAAGTCAAACTATGAACCTGCATGCAAGCTTACCAAAAATACCATACAGAGGAAGACAATAAATACATGTGTAAGAGACCTATTCTGCCTTTTAATACACTAGTACAAGTATTTGTCATAGATCTCTGTAAAGAAGATGTTAAGATTCCATAAGGTATTGATTAAAAAAAGAGGATACCATATCTAACTTTACATCTCTTCAGATCCTGGAAAACCCAGTTTACACAGCATCAAGCAGACTTCGAGTCAGGGCATGCCATGCTGCATGTATCCTGTCTGTAGTGAGTGAGGTTCACTGGTGCTATGGTCTCTAGTGCTCTTTCAAGTTTTTCTTAGAATTAAACAAATCTATTCATCATTTCTACTGTCAAGCAAACGGATGTTCACATGAAAACATCACATGAAAACATGCTTCACTTTAAGGTAGAGACAAGGACATTCTAGTGGTATCATCACCAGGTGCCAAGTGAGAGCTGCCTGCCTACAGGCTTCTCCACTGCTATCAGCTAGCTAAGTCTGTCCTGTAGGCAAATGGTGTGTGCAGAACAGCACTGGTGTGACCCTACTCAGGTCAACCAGTATGTGGATTGCTAACTCCTCAGTGTACAATAACCTCCCTGTAAGCACCACTGCATGTTCTCTCCTACCTAACACAAGAAGGTAGCAATACAAAGTACTGGGGAAAAAACAGTAATGACAACAGACAAAAGAAAGAAGGAGAAAGATTACACTGACAAATTCAACAGGAAAATGTTAGGAGTTTCCCCCATCCTTTTTTTTAGGGGTAGGGGAAAGTGTATTTATTTCAGTTAAATTTGAACAATATAATATCACTGGTGAGTTATTAGGTATGTCTAAAATCCATGGCTCTCAAAAGGGGCAAAACGCTATTGAATTTTTCAGTAGTCAACAGTGGGTATCCACTCCATGTGACAGCATGCAGCAGGCTCCCCAGCTCTCAGCAGCCAGTGTTACTAGCCAACACTGAAAGCAGAAATCAGGATTATACAGATGACTTGGGAAAGGAAAGAGAAATAATAATCTCCTATTATCCAGGAGTGGCTAAAATGGTACTTCATACTCCACTCCCTGGTGTGATTCCCCAACAAGAGTCCCAGTTCAAGCTTATACAATTATGCATTCAGAATATACCTTGTAAATGCATACCTTTTTAAAAATGAAACAGTTATCAGAGATCAAAAGTCATGCTCAGTAGATAAAATGAACAAGATGCACTAAAATAAGTAATTTGCATGATAGATGATTGAACATGTATTTGGTGATCTTTTTTTCTATGTTTACATATACTCTACCTTCCAGATGTGTTCTTTAGTATAGCAAGAGCATCTGGGTAGCCATCCATATTGTAATCTCCAATATGAAGTGTAATTGGAAATGAAGTTTCTGTTGAAGATTTGTCACTTTGATATGGTACGAAGCCCCAGAGTGTCTCTTTATTTCTGAAGTCTTGCAAGACTGGAATCCACTGTAAAATAAAACAAGTAAACAAAAAAACCCAGCTAAGTAAAGAAAACCATTTTCTTCATTTAAACAACCTAGTTCTTTCTAAAAGAGCTGATATATATTTACTACATAAGGATTCTTAACCATTTAAAAATTTCCAAAGAGGAAATAATGATTATTTCCTACCATTGTTACCAAATGAAAAAATTCAAGGCTTTTTTTATTCCAGAACAGGGGAAAAAAAAATAAATAAAAGGTTGTAAGAATAAAGGACCTGTGTTTTGAAAAGTGTATGGAAATATGCTGGAACAACTTCAGTGAAATTCAGGTTTGCCTGGAATCTATACTAATCCTCAAGTATAGGTAAGCCCAAATCACAAGTCCCATTATTTTTCCTCGAACGGCAAGCAATAGGCAGCATTAAAGCTGGAGAAGGGGTTCACCCTCATTAAATCTGTAGACAACACCAAATTGGGGGATACTGTTGATATGCTTCAAGAGCAGATGGCCATTCAGAATGGTAAGAATGGGTGAACAGGGACCTCGTAACAGTCAGTAAAGAAAGTCCAGTACAGGGGAGTAAATCCCCACAAACAGTACAGGCTGGAGACCCACCTGTTGGATAGCAGCTGGTTGCCTGGGTCCTGGTGAGCAGTAAGCTAAAGCTGAGCGTGGCAGCTATGACAGCATAAGAACATACTGCACTGCAACTGCTGCCTATGCCCCTCCTGATTGAGGCAAGTCATCATTTCTTTGTTTGGCACTTGTTAGTCTGCGTCTGGATTCTGTATCCAGTTTTGTGCCCCACTGTTCAAGATCTGAGAATACTGAGTGAGTTTACAGAAGAGTCAGCAAGATGGTCCGACAGCAAACATTTACTTAAAGGACAGGCTGAGGGTACAGCATTTGTTCAGCCTTCAGTACAGAAGATTTCAGGGGGGGCTAACAGTGGTCTTCTAATGCCTGCAGCAAAAAGAACTGAGAAGATGAAGCCAGGCTTTCTACTGAGATACAAGATAGTAAGAACAAAAGATGATGGTCTGAATTCAGTTTTGTCCTGGCTTGAAGCAGGAGGCTGGATCTCCTAAGGTTCATTTCAGCTCGAATGATTCTATTGTACATGGATATTTAGAAGTTCATGAGCTTCAATTCTCCTTCTATCTCCCCAACAGCACCAGATACGGAATCATTTGTTAAGAAATTAAGACTACTGAATCAAATAAAAAGTACAAAAGAAATGCAAAGTATAATTTTTACAGGAGAAGAAATAGAATGTATCTGCACTTACTTTCCACCAAGTGCTGAAGAAGTGCTAAACAGCAATTGATCTTAATTAAAATCAGAAGTAATTTTAGGAGTTGGTATGAATCCAAAATACCAGGGTTAACACTTCAATGCTATGGAAAAAATCAGTGCCATTTTTAAAACCAGAAGTAGTTTCATATGTCAATTAACTCCCAATGCCTTCAAAAGGACAGAAGGGTGCCATCTTAAAGGACCACTATTACCAGCATCAAAAGCACTTACAGCATCTTAAATGTTTTTCATCCAAGCCTTAATTTAGCTATTTCAGGAACCGGAATGAGATCCCTGACAGCATGGTTGCCTGCTGTGGAAAGACTCCCTCACTAACACAGTTCAGTAATCAACACCATTCCTGCCATATGGCAGGAATGTGTGAGACTTGGACCAGTCCCTTGAGATTACCTACAGCCATGTGTGTATTAGAGAAGCCTGCAGGGTTACTGAAGAAGTATGCTAAGGTCACCTTTGGGTATCACACATGGCTTAGAAGCCTGAACCAGTCCTGCCAGACACTGCTTATACTTACTGCATGTCTGCCTATGTGAGTGGTGGCATCTGAGCTGCAGTGATGACCTACACCACACCTGATGAAAACTTGAAGCTGAAACTAAACATACTTTACCCTTGCCCCACCTCCCCCTTCCCCCTGCCCCCATGCATGCCCATGTAGTTACTGCTAGCTGCTGAAGGTTTGGAAAAGTCCAAGAAACAGAAAATAAGAAAAAGACTCTTAACCCAAGGAAAGTTTTTCAAGGGGTTAGATTTCTTAGCACTTACTCGTCATGCAGAAGACAGATGAAACAGTATTATTGCAAACCACTGTAATTTTGAAAAACACTGACTGAAATCAGAACCATACTTTACACAGTACCATTCACACAGTCATTGCAATGAAATCCAATTACATCCATCATACACTTTCTACATGTTCCCATGTAAGGTAATTCTATTTTAAAGAAAAAAAAATAGTTTTCAGGCATAAATTTGAATTTATATTCTGTTTTTACTCAGAGTGATTCACAGAAGTCAATTTATAGTCATCAGGCCTACAATATACAAAACAACAGGTGAGCAAAACAGAAACATCCTCTATTGCAACCAAGCATCATCACTCTATATGTTTCAGAATAAGACTAATCCATCCCGTGAACCAGTTGTGGAACTCACAACTGCAGCTGTAGAACCTTTTAAAAACATCATTCTTGTTCAATGTGCAACCAGAGCATGCTCTGGCATTACATGTAACTTACTCTGAGAGTTTAAATTCAGAGTAACCCACATCTTCGGTAAACTCATTCTGTATATTTCTTTTATAAATAGCAGTATAACGTAATCATGTGCAATGTAATGCAAGAGTAATTGTTTATGTGCTTCAGAACATACATTTCAGTATAGAAAGCAAAAAAAATATGTTTGTCAATAATATAAATATCCTACTTCTTTTGTGTTTGATAATCCAGACAATTACTTTAGGGTTCATGTGTTCTGTTCTCATTTTAATAGCAAAGAGACTAAACCTATTTTTTTTCCTTTCACTATAAGATATAAATAGGTGGGTATAATGAGGACACACAAAGCTATTTTTTGCTGTTTTCTGATCATACGATTTCTATTACCTAGATCAGATGCAAAAACATACTGAAAAATGGAATGAGTATATCAAAAGGAAAATTTAAATGGACAGATAAAATTCAGAAAAACAGTTTTACTTCTTCCCTTTCTGTAAAATTTAATAGCGTAACACCACTGATGTTATTTATAACATTTATATATGTATTTTTAATCCTTCAATTAATGATTTTGTAGGCTAAAATAAAAAAAAATCCTCATTTCAGTGCTTCAAAATTTGTTTTCCAACTCTTGTTTTAAAACAAGCCTAAAAAACAAAAACTACCTGTTTTTCAGGACATAGAAGAAAATGCTTTACTGCCCTGTGAAAATGGGGTCTTTTTCATTTTGAAAAAGCTCTCAGGTACTGGACTAAAATCTAAAGCTTGTTGCACGTACCCTACTAAACTCGAAAAGGGTCTATTTCTTTCTTTCCACCTTTTCCTAGACATTAGGAAATGTATAAAAGCCTTGCTCTAAAGCCTTTCAGTAGGTCTTTGATTCAAAACTGTGGAATTAACACACCTCAATTTTTAAACTATGGCTAAAACACCTATGAAGCACAAAACCCTACCCAGCCAGCTTCCCTCTTCCAGACCACCTAGCTCAGGCAGGGAGCCAGCTGCAAATCAGCATGCATTTGGAGACTGGTAGCCCTTTCTTGGCCAATACATTTTCTGGAAATGTCAGGGTCTCTCCTCCTTTCAATGACAAACACTTTGCTATCGTATAGAGCAATGAATATCAAGAATGGCCACGGGCCACAGCAACAGATGTCATTTTCCCTGGGGGCTCCTGCTCTACTGTACACATGCACTGCAGTTCAGCTGCACATAAAGAAATCATCTGATTTCAGGCTGCGTAAGGTTTCTGGTGCTTATGAAGGTCCCCTGAATTTCATACACAATTGAGCAGCTACTATTGCATAAAACCAAACTAAGTTATCTATACATAACAACATTAACTTACGGAGTTCAAGCCCAGAAGACAACAATCTAAAACATTGATTTAGCAAGGAAAAAGTAAACAGAGCAGTTGATGTTGGAATGTGTCTCAGAGGCCCATAGCTGCTTTGAGAAAGATGAGCAACTTGGAAATAATGAGATGATCCTGTAGAATCCGAGATTTATGAAATTGCAGCTGCAGTCTCCCCTCCCTGCCACCGCCTTCTGATGGCCCTTAAACTGTTATAGAGGAACAAGGAAAAACTTCTAACACTGACCAACTGCAGCTGATAATCAGTGCTGTCACAAACTTCTCTAGCCTAGAGAATGACACGACAAAGACCTGTGATTTGCTGTAGGATGTACCACTGCATTCTGTTTCAGAGCTGCTAGATTTAGAAGAGGAATAAAGCTATAACCTTTCCATTGTACAAAGAAAGGTTACAAGAATCATCAAGCCATAAAAAAACCCTCCAGTGAAGGGACTAAAATATTGCTGTTTGGTTCAGAAAACAAAGGTAAAATCATACTGAATACTTGGCAAAACTGTAAGAAACATTAGTCACCTCTAAGAATATCATAATATGTAGACTTTCCACAGTAAGTATCATGGACTTCTAAACATTTTTCAGGGAGAACTCAGCCTAAATTTTCAGAATGTAGATGAGAGATCTGA
The DNA here is from genome assembly GCF_012275295.1 of Melopsittacus undulatus. NCBI lineage: Eukaryota > Metazoa > Chordata > Aves > Psittaciformes > Psittaculidae > Melopsittacus > Melopsittacus undulatus. The sequence goes on from NC_047557.1 coordinate 103,893,539, forward strand.
ATCATCCAGAGCCTGTAGCTGTTGCAGGTGAATTAAAAGAGCCTGAATTGTCCTAAAACCTGCCACAATCTGAAACAGCACATGGGATTCTACTTCAGATCCAACAGCAACTCCTCTGTCACTATGGAAACATTCACATTTTCTTGAAATGTTAGTAGATCTGCATCTCCTGAAGTCTCTCAGTGTTTGTTGGCCTTACTTTTGCTCTGTCATCCAAAGAAGAAAATCTACCAGAGCTATTTCGAATACTCATAAATATTAAATAATTAAATAAATGAAAACCTATGGTGAACGATTATCCCTGAAAATAACCCTCCTGGGTCTGCTTGGCTTTCCAGTAGCCATCCAGCTGTGCCAAAGATGTCATGAGAAATATACTGCAGAATGACAGACATCAAACATGACCTTATTGGAACGACTCGAAAGCCTGACATACCATTGCATGCTTCTCCACAATGTAAGTCTTAGAACCACGTTCTACAGATGTGTATTTCTGACTGTTATACATTTCATCCCAATGAATCATATGCTATCATAGAACTGATTTTCATTCGGTTTTATCTGACATCACAACAAACAGCCATGAAGAAATATGTATGGCACACATTAGAAATTCCTGTAACCCGTTCCAAGTGGTAATGGGTTCAGACTTGTCCTGGGTTCAGTCCTGAACCCTAAACAGGGGAAGTTTAGATTAGATATGAGGAAGAAGTTCCTTATTGTGAGGGTGGTGAGGCACTGGAATGGGTCACCCATGGAAGTTGTGAATGTTCCATCCCTGGCGGTGTTTAAGGCCAAGTTGAACAGAGCCTTGGGTGACATGGTTTAATGTGAGGTGTCCCTGCCCATGGCAGGGGGGTTGGAACTAGATGATCTTAAGGTCCTTTCCAACCCTAACTATTCTATGATTCTACTGTATGATTCTAAGTACACTATAGTGGGTTTTGCTGTTTGCTATAAGCATGTACTATACAGCAGACCCTGGCTTTTACATACACATTGCTAAACATGAATTTAGGGAAAAAAGTTGTTAAGGCATCAAACAAATATTAAGTTAATTTATCATAAGCTGTAACTTTATTATAAAGCAGGACACTATAAATACTTAGAGCAAATTAAGACACACTTTAAAATAAATGAATATATAGTACTCTATTACATGAATTATGACCATGTCTCTCAAAACAAGTAGTATTGTGAATAAAGCTGAAATAGTTAAATAAAAACCTAGCCCTGAAGATAAGGGCCTAAAAAAGGGCCCTGAAGACAGCCTAAAAACAAGTCTTCACATACTGTTTGGAAATTTACTTACTTATTAAAAATCAAAGACACATAGCAAAAAGGTGTAAAAGGTGTGAGCTGGTCCAACTTGATATATGTGGATGCACATATATACATATTTATATAGATATATATTTATATATATTGATTTACTATAAAATAACTCCCTACCTTGAACTGAATAAGATTATTTGAATTAATTAGATCTGTTTCCAACTCTTAATACAAACCTTGATTTTCATGTCATGCTAGGGCAGTTAAGATGCTTTGAATACAGTGTTTTACAATCAAGAAGTGACTCATTAGAAGCATCTGTAATTTTCCTGAGGAGAATTATCCATTATATAGCATTCTAGGTATGCAACCTCTTCCATCAAACCGGGGTTTTTTTTGGTAGGTAACAAGTAAATAAATAAAGGTCTTACATGCAGTGATTGTAAGTCAGGAAGTCTTATTTTGCTTTCCTGTTTCACCTTATTTCATAAAGAACTGTATTTTCCTTTGTCTTTGCAATTTCGAACTCACAATACCTGATCCATTCCTAGCTTAGTTAAGTAGATGGCACTTTTTTGACATGTTGTATCTTCACAGACTGGTAATAAATGTTCACTTTGTCCGTCCCCATCTGTGAGAGAAAAAAAAACCAAAAAACAAAACCACACACAACTGTCAGCTTTGTATCTGCAAAATCAGAAACCCTGTTTCCCTGTTTGAAAGACACCATCAGCTATGAACAATGCATTGATTTTTATAATGTGAAAAATTACATGAGAGAAACAAGACCTATCTAAAATCCTTAACTTGATAATCTAATTCAGGTATTTTGTTTTAAATTTTCTTAGTTGATGTATTTTCATCTTGATGCATAAACATTTTATTTCTGATGATAATGTTATTACATTTAGAAGACTAAGTGCTTAGTAATATACTTAATCCCTGTGTTTAGTTGGGAAGAAAATAACCTTCAATATACATGCACCATCACAAGTCCACCATACAAACATATTTAATATTCTGAACTACTTTTAAACTCTTGTGCTAAGGTAAGAAGAATAATGAGTCCACATTTAATATGTTAATCTATAACATAAGATAAATAACAACACTGGAAAGTTGACTAACACAATGGCTAATAAATTCCAGACTTACAGAATTAGACAAATCTGAGTAATTTACAGGTTCTCAAAAATGTCCTTCAAACACCTCTAATCCACATATTTCCAAAACCTTTAATAGAATGATGACCTTTCAATGTTTAAACAAGCAAAATCTATTTGAATCTAGAATTCTGGCACACAGAGCAAATAATGCCAGGGTGTGTGTGTGTGTCTGTGTGTGTGAGTTCACTACTTAAGTCCTACTCCATGAGAGATCCTTATGTTCTCTTTTTGGCCGTGCAGCCCTGCCTAGCATAGTCAGAAATACAGCACCTTCCTACATGGAGAGAGGCAACCACAAGTTATTTCATACAGCCTGAGAAGGAAGATGATAGTAGCTTAATGGAAGCAGCCAAGCAGCAGCAGCTAGAATTCCTGCATTAATGACTACTGCTGCAAGACCTTGACTACTGCAACCAAACTTGACTCACTGAATAGATGGTATGCTCCAACTCAGGGCAAGCTCAAATATCTGCTTTTCCAGGCTATGAAATCAAAGGTCATACTGTAATAAGAAACTTAATCTTTATAAATTGTTTCTTATTCCACACAGTTCTGAGGAGCTTGTATTAATATTTTAATAGGACGCAGTTCCCCCTGTTCCTCTGACCAGAACTAGAGGTCCATTTATCTAACTTTTATTACACACTCATGCTTTCAGTTGAAATAAATTTTTAAGAGATGAGAAAAATCTGTGGAAACTTATAGCACAATTTTAAGGAAAACAAATAAATGTTTGTCAAGAAAAAGATGAGAAGTCTAAGGGTCCTTAAGCTACCATTTCTACAAAAATAAGGATAAACCCCACCTGCAACTTTGGTTAAAACTGTAGAATAATTTATTTGAATTAAAATCTTGCTTCAACCTTTGTCCAAAGAAGCCCAAGAAAACCCTCCCCCAAAACCAGCACTACACACAAACCTAAAGCAGAATCTTTTTCACTGTCCATTACAGTCTGAAACTGTCCTCACCTGTAATAACTAGAAGCACAATTTTTCCTGTATTTCTGAAGATTTTTCAAGGGCACTATCTAAAACCAACAAATTAATACAGCCACTTTTTCAGTTTTCAAAGAAAAGAATTTATTCCTAATCCTTATGCAATTCCAGCCTTGGAAGAATCTGAAATACAAACTTTTGTCACAACTTTTTTTTTTTGTCACAACTATTGGTTGAAGACCACACAAAAAAAACCCCAGCAGCTGCTCACAGAAGAGCTCAATCTTGTTAAAAGACTTACCTTACTAATGGTAACTGTTGTCATTATGCTTGGTTTCAATTTCAATTTAAACAAATGCCCTTCAATTTTAAACTCTAATCTTGAATTTAAATTCTTCCTCCTTTGTGGAGGAAAACGGAAATAAACAGGAATATCAATACCCATTTGCTATGCTGCAATTAGGTATCCATAGATGGCAACACATGCATTGGTGACAGTGGCTGGATGAACCCATCAGAGCAGCTGAAATAAGCTGCACTAGTTTCAGATGTAAAAACACCTTGCACAACATGTCTCTCATAGTGCATTTCAGCCTAGGTTTACCTAGGAAACTGTTTCTGGAGATTCTCTGCAGTCTTCACTCAGCTCCCAGAGACTTCTTTCCACTACTATCACATTTTAAACAGTATCAGTCCAAACTGCCATAAATCCCAAGGTTATCCTTACTTGCTATTTCCACGTAATTTCTAGCAGTATCTGTGGCTAAACATACCCTAGACTCCAAGTGTCCTTTGCCACTACCAACTGGCTGAAACCATGTTTAACATGCAAACAAAATCTCAACCGTTAGCTAGTCTGTTCTCAACACACTATTTTGGTTTAGGTCGTAATAATAAAGAACTACATGGTTAATAACGATCAAATTTTACAGGCAGTGGAAAAGGCTAGAAAAAGAACAGTCCCACACACTTATCAACTGCAAATCTGTACTTCTGCAAAACACACAGGGACAAAATTAGCAGTCTTACACTATCTAGGAATCATGTGAGCATCATAGAACAGTTAGGGTTGGAAAGGACTTTAAGATCATCTAGTCCAATCCCCCTGCCATGGGCAGGGACACCTCACACTAAACCATGTCACACGAGGCTCTGTCCAGCCTGGCCTTGAATACTGCCAGGGATGGCGCATTCACAACTTCCCTGGGTAACCCATTCCAGTACCTCACCACCCTAACAGTAAAGAATTTCTTCATTATATCCAATCTAAACTTCCCCTGTTTTAAGTTTTAACCCATTACCCCTTGTCCTATCACTACAGTCCCTAATGAAGAGTCCCTCCCCAGTATCCTTATAAGCCCCCGTCAGATACTGGAAGGTCTCCACACAGTCTTCTCTTCAGATACTATGAGATTTCCACACAGTCTTCTCCAGGCTGAATAGCCCCAACTTTTTCAGCCTATCTTCTTATGGGAGGTGCTCCAGACCCCTGATCATCCTCATGGCCCTCCTTTGGATTTCTTCCAACAGTTCCATGTCCTTTTTATGATGAGGACACCAGAACTGCACATGAATGATTCCTTACAACTACCTGTTCATTGTATTTTAAAGGCAAGCCAGGAAAACTCTGTTCTTCCCAAAATTCTGCGTCTGCAAAGCAATCCAATCCAGAACAAGAGTAATCCAAAAGACACAGATTGTGCAGCCCACTAGAAGCACACCTCATATAGAAAAATTGTATGAGAAAAATGACTCACAGCTGAAGCTTTAACACTGATTGTGAATGTTCACACTTTGAAAAAAGCACAGCTCAAACATTTTAAATCAATTCTGAAAGTAAATTTGAGTGGGAGAAAGCAGAAGAAAACCTTGTAAATCAGATGAAGAACATGACGCTATGAAAAAGTGTTACATGTTCAAAATGCAATGCTAATGTACCATAGCATAAGCACATGTTTTAAAGTCAATGTACAAATATGAAACTGTATGTTGGTGGTTATCAAGAGATTCATTGGCCCCCAGGTCTTGGCATCTCACTGAACTGCTAATCTACACATAGACATCGCGCTGTCTGCTAATGCATAATTGCAGTACTAAAGTTTGTCTAGTTTCAGCTTGGACAGCTAAAATATTGCTGTAGCAGGACAACTAGCCTTTTTAGCCTTTCAGTTTGAACCAACTGGATTATCATCTCACAGTGGTATAGACCTTTTGGGATGGATGCATTCTGTCTGACAGCTGACTTATCACTTACATCTACCCCTAATTAAAGAGAAATATGCATAACATAGCTAGGCTGAATAGGCAACTAGGCAGCAGGCCCTACAGTAGAGGAAAGATAAAACATAACACTCCACTCCCAAATGGACTTTTTGAAGAGACTGCTAGTGAATTATGAAGTTCCTTCACACTTTAAGAAAAAGTTGCATACATAGTGGACTCCTCCCCAAACCAAGATGTATCAGAGCCAAGATTTTAAAGCAAACATGCACATAATTTACTTAGCATGAGTAAACATAGGCAAAACCTATTCAATTCTGATCTTCAATTTCCTTCAAAAACAGAACAAGGTGTCAGAAAAGTAGTATTTTGCAACCAGTTCAAGAGTTATTACATTTGTTGCACACACTTGTACAATGCACTTTCCAACATGGGCTCTGAAAGAAAAACAGAACCTGGGGAAATGGCAAGAACCACAATCACCCAATTCAAAATTGTTTTGTCATACAGCAAGATGAAGATATAGTTATGAAGAGCAAAAAAGCTTTTGGTGGGTGTATGATCCAAATCTTTTTACTTTAAATAGCTATGTAGTTCTGCTGCAGTGTAATCGCCTTTGAAAACAAAAATGGAATAAACTTTTTTTTTGACTGATTATTATAACTTATTACAGTTGTGTTAAAGAAAAATAAATTACTTTCTGAAGGATAGAAATAAGCTAACTATGCAAGCTAAGGCAGTGAGAACAGTCTAACTTGCATAATTCTGAGTGTGATGCTATATAAAAGCAAGACCCTTCATATACCACAAAGCCCTCATGCCTGGAGAACTGACTGTTCTCTCTTGAGAATACAGATTCTAGACAAGCTGCAGTTCCTGTATTGGTGCAATCTTCTGTTGGTGCAGTTTTCTCAGTTCACTTCAAAAAGAAGGGAAAAAAAGTGTTCTTATCATAGTGTTGTAAAAGCCATGGAGTTTTTTTCTGCTGCATATTTGAAGTCCAAATACGTATAAGGCATCTTTTGTTTGATACATCCTAATGAATATTTATATGCTTTTTATTTCCTCAAATGTATAACTTGCTCACATCTCTCTCATGGTTTTGCCTAGTTCTCATAATCCTTCGTCATTAGCCTTTCATTTGAAGTTCTAATGAATAGTAGGAAAAAAGGAGGAAAAAAGCCCTGTTATGGTAGTGCTCAAAACAATATCCTTCTGAGGCAGGCAGGAAGACTACAACTAGTATGACTGATTTGTTACAAACCTGTAAAGGTTTCCTTGATTATCTTATCTTCTAAAGTAATAAAATTATTAGAATTCTTTTGTCACACTCTGCCTGTAGGTGTTCAACAAGATGGTCATGACAGACAATTATAATAAATTACTAAGATAATTATGCATTATTAAAGGAATCAGTGTTAGCTACTTTTAGAATACATGAATCACAGCTTCAAAAAACAGATGCAAAGAGCTTTTTCAGTAATTCAAAGTTCTGAGGACATTACAGAAAACCTTCTAGCAGTCTCCTTTACATTCAATTCTGACTTGTCTGTATCCTTCCAAAGAACCCCTATTCACACCTCCACTGCAAGAAAAACATTTAAACAAAGTGCACCAGCAAACTGCACAAAGAGACCTCCAGGCTGCATCTGATCCAACAGGAAGACTGCATCAAATATACTAAACAGAATGCAAAACAAAATTAAATACAGAACAAGAACCCCCCTGCACACCAAACAAGGAGTAGCACTGACATTCCTCTTGGAGTTAATGCTGGAAACTATTAATTCCAACTATCTCATATTGCTAGTACAGAAACTACAAAGCCTGATTGTACAGCCTGGAACTATCTACTGCTACACGTTTAGAAAGTTCATATGGCATTAAGCTTTCACATGCTAACAAATGAAGGGGATAACATGAATAAAAGAAAGCCACCTCTGTGACTAAACATCAGATTGGGAGTTTTTGTTATATTAGTCATGCACATTTTCTAAGAAAAATTCAGTCATAGAATGGTTTGGGTTGGAAAGGACCTTAAATTCATCTAGTTCCAAACCCCTGCCATAGTCAGAGAAATCATGAGGAGATTAAGCTGTTAGACAATGAATGGATAAGCAGGTGGCATATGCACCACTCCTAATTTTAGTACTGGAAAGAGAGCAAAGTAATTATTAATGTACTAGCCCCTTTGACAGAAATTAATATTAAAAGACATCAACTATTTTTTTCTCTTCTGCCAGGAGATGTTAGCTTTTGTCAGCAACGTATGAAATAACTTGGCAAAATATGGGAAACAGATTTCTCCGCAGAAATAGACACTGCTTTGGAACTACATTCAAAACTAAGCAGACAAAGATACCTCACTACATCCAAGCCATAGTAAATACCTGGAGAGAAAGAAGTAACAGAACTAGTATTTATATTTTGGAGGGATTCAAGAACACACCTAAGATTATTTAAGTGTACCAAGTAACACATCACCTAAGGCTGCAACTACAGCCACTGTCAGCCCATCACTCAGCACTCTCAGGTAACAGAGAGACTCAGCAGTACCTAAGAAAACATATGGTGAGTAAAAGATAAAGAACTCAGGTGAAACTGGCTAAATGCTACCCTGAGAAAGTAAGAGCTGTGTTATATTTACTCATGAGGACAATGTCAACAGTATGATCAAGACTGATTTAAAAAAGCTACTTTTATTCTCTTTATATACAGACTGTAACAATTTTTTTTGCCTAAACTAAGCGGAATTAATGACTGACTGATCAACCTTCGACATTTTTAGATCAGGTGTTACAGAGGATGATTTATCAATCTCCGCTATTGAACTGAACCAATCATACTTGAATGGCAGTTATAACATTAATCTCCTATAAAAATTTTTTAAGGGAGTGGATAAACTGCACAATACTCTGCTAGTTGCTTAAAGGCATATTTCATGAATCTTCAAAGTAACAAGAAAATAGCAGGTGTGTCCAAAATATGGTTCACATTGTTCTTGTTACTAAAAAAATTGGTCATTTTAAGAGCATCCCACTGAAATCCTTAAATTTCTTTAACAAATACAAAATTTTCCGCTGTTTCAAGTGACAACTATTAGAACTCTATAATTGCAATTATTTATCAGGATTCTAGCCAACATCTATGATTTCCTCTAAAGACAGTACAAGCAGATCTTATAAAAAGCCTCTGCTAGCATACAGATAACAACAATGGAGGATTAATCATTTTTGCTATAGCAACCACTGCACTGCAATTACCATAGTGACATGAGAAGAACAGAAAGAGTAATAAGGAAGAGCTCTAACTGTTTGGAGCAATGTGTCAGCCAAATAAGTTCAGAATTCTCTGGTACCTGACACTGCTCACCTTAATTAACTGAAATGCCATTTGTAATAACTATGACATAAGGCGTGTCTTATTTATTTTTAAAAGGGCAATACAAATATATCAGTTGTTCCCTGTCCTTTCATCAGGTAATGTACAAATCATTGCTATCATGTAACAGAGGGGAGTGCTACTTATTTTAGAGGTTCCAATTTAGAAAAAGTCTAAGGTCTACTATTTATTATCATAACTCTATTGATATATACACCTGCTTTTGCATATTTTTCCATTAAAATATATGCACACATAAATACAGAAATGTACTAACCCTCACAGATACAGCTGTACACAACTCACAGAGCTGTATACAACCCACAGAGCTGTATACAGACATACACTTGCATTTCTTCTTCATGAGAAAAGAAAAATTATTTCAGTACTTCAAGAAGACTTGCTGCTAAGATTACTCTAACATCTGTGATGGCTTCTCATGAGTCACCTAATGTCTGTTTTTTCCAGTTCCACTTATCTAAAGAATTTATACTTTTACATACTTTAATGTTTTTAAAGTTTAAACTTTAAAAATTTTAAACTTTTTAAAGTTTACATACTTTTAATGTTTAATGTTAATTTTAAATACTTTACAGCTGTTGTTCAGCCTGCTTAGTATAAGAAAGGAAACCTTGCCCCAGATTAGTTACTTTTGGAGGCTCTCAGTCAGGATCTTATTCAAATCTGCCCCCTTCTTTCAAATGATAGGTAAATAATTAAGGCTGGAAATGGTTCTTCAAATAGAACTTTTGGAAGCAGGAAATAATGTTAGACAAAGTCACCTTTTGAAACAATACATAGTTTGCTGAGATGTAGGTGAGATCAATAAATCAGAATCTTGGACTGCAGAAGTACACCAGTGTACAAACAGGAGGGTGTAAACGAGCAGGCAGCAGCACAGGTGACAAAACGCTCAAGCTCACATCAGGACCTGACATCATTCCAGAGTCTAATATGCACAAGGTTTACTAAATGAGAAATCACAGGGAGTGGAAGCACAGAGAAATATGGAATACTTTGAGACCTTTAGCAAATGGCAAGGCTGACACATTAGCAATTAGGTACGGAAAATTCAACGAAGGAGAAGAGAGGCAGGTAACACAGAAGTATGAAAGTAACAGGCTTGTGACTATATTGAGCTTGTTTCTAGTCACAACAGCTGTATTCCAGAGCCAGCAGTGAAGGTGCTTGCAGCATGCACAAAGCAGCATGAGTGGACTCTGTATGCTCTGCTTAGTACATCACACAGTTTGCCAAAAGTTACTTAAGTCAAAGGTGGCACAACCTTCTAATGCCTCACATTTTACATTTTTATTGTGGTATTTTGATGGGTTGTGCAACACATCTTTCAGGATCCATTACAAATAGTCAAGCAGCAAACCATCATACCTTGTCTTACTTTGACTTATGGCAATCATTATTTCATCATGCTTGAAATGGAAAACTGAAAAAAGATGTTAAAGCCTGACAAACTATTTCTAGCAAGGGCTATTTCTAGCCAGGCATTTTCTTTAACCTCAGCTCACTACAAGCAGAATCTAGACATTAAATGCTTACTTTCCGAAGTACCTAAACATATGCAGACATAGCACAGTGGGTAAAAGCAGTTACTGATAGCATTATTCTAAAAATGTGAGATTTTGCCTTTATTGTTAGACTGGTGCAGAATAAAAAAAAAATAAAATAATGGAAATGAACATGAGCAGAACTCAAGATCCTCCTTTGAATTCAGAATTTTTTTCCTCCTAACATGCACTATATAGACACACAGAGTACTATTTAACTGTTGTTAGGGTTTTTTGATGGTGATGGGATGTTATAACTTACTTCAAATTGCATTCCATTAAGAACATGCCACTTAGAATTGTATCCCTTCATTACTCATGCATACTGTTTTAGTACCATATTTACTTTAATAGTCTCTAAAAGTTTGTTCAATGAGAAAATAACTTTATTTGTCCTGATTAAATTAATGGTGGGAAGATGAAAAAAAATAAAATTGATGCACTACTCTATTTCCTACCCACTGTTAAAAGAGGAGAAAGATTAGTGTTTGATAAACTTGAAAACATAGTCATGAGTATTTCCGTAGTTGTCAGAATAAAATTGTTTCTCTATCAACGCACACACCTACACATGTAACAATCTTTTAACTTGCTTAGGAAAATTAATGGGCAGAAAGGCCATTAAAAAGTAAATTCCCCATCCTCTACCCTGGATGAATCTGAGTGATCTGGAATGGAGCTAAAGATGAGAGTGTGCATGCAGCTGTTCAGGAATTGGAAGCAAGACCTTCATACTGAAGGGTGGTCTCTCAGAGATGAAACGGCTGAGTTCTTTCAGAACAACCAGTTCTGGAAAGTCAGTTTCTGAAAACCAGCATCTCCTCCCACAGATGATACTGATGGCTCCTTGCCTCTCCATCTGCTTTGTCATATATGCTGCCCTCTATATTTATTTGCATGCATTTGTTAAGCCCCTGCATGCCTCCCATTGTATTCAACTTTACTAGAAATATTGCTCCATAACTGCCTCACATTAGTGCTTTGACTATTAATTTGATCATAATTAGCAGAGCAGCGTATCAAACAACTGGTGATGAAACTCCAAAACAGTTGACCACCACAGCTAAACTAGCTACACCAGCCAGTCTTTCAGAACCTTAGGTGTACCAAAACCACAGTGCCCCACATTGCTGTAATCACTGTGCATTCAATTTATTCACATTTTCAAAATTTTAACTTTAGTATTTGAACAGTTTGACTTCTCTTTGCAAAGATATCTCAGGGTTTATTAAAATCCCATTGTCATAAATTTCTAAAATTATGATATGTCATACAGGTTCATTAGCTACCTAACAGAGATAAAATTAGCCTATATGAAGATTGCTTTCCTCATTGCCCTTGTTAAAACAAAATAAATCTAAAAGACCAAGATTTCTACTTAGCACCTATTAAGACACATTATTCAGAACATCAGCTTGGAAAATGGTTACCAAAACCCCAACACATTAACACTTTTTTTATAAACTGCAAAACCTGTATAATCAGAGATTATAATACACAAGTGGTTATATCTATAGGTCAGCAGTAAAAGCTTTTAGAAAATGTGTTAAACATTTCACAGAAGAACATAAAGTTCAGCTTCTACCTTACTGCAGTTACTATAGATCCGTAAACCTATTCATAGTTGATAGATGTGGATGTAAGGATAATTAGCTACCCAGCAGAGGTGTCTTCTGGTTATGTGTCAGTAAACTGCTTTGCTAGAACTCTTAAGAATACTTCTAAATGGCAGCATAGAGCAAGAAAATCAGACTCTGGGCCTAATATAGACTCTGGCTTTTGAGTTAAAACACTGTAACTTTCTTTAAAACAGACTTTAAACCAACAAGTTTACCACTTGACAACAGTCAAAAACAGGCTTAGTCTCACAATTAAAAAGTTTATTAAAAAAATAAGTTACTATATTTATATAATAAATTATTTACATTCAATACTGTTAGCAGAATTGAGCCTATAGCACTCTTCGTTGGGTTGCAAAATTCTTATTTTATTGCACAGAAAAGGTTTTTTGAATACATACCCAAAATTTCTAGTTCTCCATAACATGACACACATTGATGAGCCACAACTGACTGAAAATATACATTGCAGTAGAAAAATACAGGCTTTTGCTAATCCCTGCAAAAACAGCTTTACAAATAAATTGTTTTTCTTCAGTCCAAAAGCCTTCCAGAATTTTTAATTAAAACCACTAAGGTTTTATCATGTTTCAGCAATATTTACAAGTAGTTTTTAATTAATTTACATTTTGGCTCTATTAGTTTGTACAACTGAAGAATTTATGAACAATTATTCAGTATCTTCTGAACAAGATAATGGGGAAAAATAGTAACTAAACAAATCTGATAAAAGTAACTTTGGCATTGTACCACGGTTCAAAGCAACAGTTCTTATGTGTGGTACTCAAAAGTAGATAAATGTGATGCAGAATGTACTGGGAAAGCAAAGTTGAACTGAGTTGCATTTATTAATAATTATTCCCAGATATTTCAAGATTTACAGACAAACAGATGTAACACTTCAAAGTAAAAAAACAAACAAACAAAAAACCCAAACCAAAATTAAACAAACCTTTTAGAGGTAAATATCTTTATTTGTTCTTTGATTTAGAATATTTAACCAAAACATGCAAAAGAAACATTCAGCATAGTTTAGAACAAAACTCACCAAAATCTGCAAACACAGACTGTCCAACAACTTTCACACCACTAGGCGTTTTCTGAATTTTTTCAGCTTTAGAGAAGTTCCCATCCTATCAAACAGGACAAAGATGAAAGAAAAACTGAACTGCAGACTAAAGGATAGAATTTGACTTTTGAAGCAAAAGGCAATAAAAAAGTGCTGAAGCAGGTAAAGAGGCATCTCAGCTATGGAAAAAAATGTGCTATTTGACATTTGGGACTGAGTTTTTGCATTTCTAATCCTTCATAGAATCTTATGGAGATCCAGTAATAGTAATATTCAAATACTAATTGTCCATATATTTTTCTGTATTATGCAGAACAGACTGGGTTATTTTAGCAACACAAACAAAATCATAATTAAGTGACTGTGCATACTAATATGCATTTATGTATACTGACGTGATTTTACAGATACATGCACACAAAAAACCCAAACCTGCACACCTGTTAAAAGTAACTTCTGATCCTTCTAATTAGGAAATAACTTGATTTTACATTAGGTCTGGTTTAGGTCTCATTTTATATGTCTGTTATTAAAACCTAGGTCTGCAGAGAACAATATTCCAATACTTCATCAGAAAGACAAAAGAGGAGTGTTGGCTAGATCCTTGTTTATCATGGAACTGGATCACAACCAAAAGAAAATCAATGAAAATGTTAAGTTTTCATAGCCATCTGAGATGATGTAAGGCCCACTTTTCTAGTCATTGCAATCAGCCCATATCAAGTTCTCAGCACACAGGTATACAGGAAGCCATTGAGAGAAATGACAGTTTTGTGGATTTTGCGAAATTATCCATATTGCTTATTCATGGCATACTCTATCTGCAGACTCCAGTGCTGCTGAAGATGCAACTCTGGAAACTGTTAGTACATCAATGTTTGACTATATATCTTTACCTTGACATATGATTTACAATGACTCTGATGACGAGGGGAAGAAGATGCAAATCATCTCCAAACAGAAAAGATGACCATGCCCTGTGCTCAATTGGCCAGAAAAGCATATATCATATAGGCAAACATTTTTCAGTTCATTTTATGGTGCATCAGTACAGCAAAATACATTACCTATGTTTGTAGAGCCATTTAACAGCTTTTAATGGATTAATTCATACATTTTAAGATTGATACATATGTACGTATGTTTTATATGTATGATATGTTTACTGTGTTGACTGATTCCATTAAATAAATTTCCTTCTTTCTAAAGACAGGCTAATCTATGCATACGAAATTTATTATGTGGGAAAATATTTAAAATACATGAGTTTGGAAAATCCAGAAAATGTAAGAAAATTTTGAAAAAAAACTAACCTACAGGAGACAGGTCAAAAGCTTGTGTAATCCCTAACATTTAATTCCTTAAGAATGAAATCAAAGTAAAAAACTTCATTTTTTAAGTCTATAGAAAAGTTACAAATACAAAATTCATGACCCACTGCTGGAAAAAGAAAAAAAAGAATAATGTGTCTAGTACAGCTTTAACTACTTTTCATTACTTTTGCCTCCCGTTTTTTTTTCCTCCTTTCCTCCAGTTCAGAAGATCGTTGAAGATGGTCATGCTGTCACAGACATGACTCTGTTGTCTGCTCTACAGTGACTCACTGCCATATAATGGATAAATTTTCAGCAACTAAATCTAAAAAACTAATTCCTTAACTAATAAGAAAAATGTGAAACACCTTCTATTATAACAAACAAATAAACGTTTAACATATACATGCTAAGATTCTTAATTATAGTCCTTCTGGATAACAGATTTAATATAAAGGATACATTTAGTTTCAAATCAACTGATTTCATTAACTGTTAATAACAATGAGGTTCTTCACTGACTCTGCCTGACTCAAGCAATACAAAAGTAGAATCTCCATAAATAAATAAAAACAGCCCATTGGCCTATTGCTCCCCAACTCTGAACTGCATTTGTGGTGGTTAATGCAGAACTTGGGATTTTCCCAACTCTCACTTGCATACATACTGTAACAGTTAGAAGAGAGATTTTGAACTTCTGTCCTACAAAGTCTTATCCAAGACATGAAGTCATAGCTCTAAGAAAGCTTAAAAGAAATCATCTATTCGAAATAGTAAGTATAAACAAATCTGAGCAGCTGTTTCTTCATAAATGACCACGCTAAGTATCAGTAACCTAGAAGAGCTGATGACACAGCAGGAGTCCAGCTAAGGTGCATGAAGGCAGTCTGATTGAATTACTTAACAGTCATGTTAAAAAAATCTGCAGAGGAGCTTAAGCTGAGGAAAACATCTCCAGTGATATTCTGGAGTCTAAATGCAATAGTGCAGTTAGTGCCTTGACATCAGTTCCACTCATTCCTTAAAGAACAAATATCAGATAACTTTTTTCTTTTAAGCTTTTCTGTATTTTAACAGAACGATTATTTGAGTTTTCACTCTTACCTTATTTACCCATGTCTCAAACTGAATGTTTCCTGAATTTGGTGATGTAGTAAGGAACAAATCTGCAAGGAAAAGGGTAAGAAAAATAAAATATTTAACAACACCAACTATTTTCACCACCAGATACTATTCTCTATAAGCAATATACTTTCAGCACTGTTCTGCATTTTATAGCTTTTACACAAATTAATTTTGCATTACGGGCTATTAAGTGCTGGATATTATATATGCACACTGAAGAACATTTCTTAATGGTAAAGAGAGACAGACCTCAAAGCTAGAAAAAAAGTATACATATTTTTGACTTACTAAAAATAAGATTTTTTGACTTACTAAAAAAATAAAATGCTACCAAACAT
Organism: Melopsittacus undulatus; assembly: GCF_012275295.1. Classification (NCBI taxonomy): domain Eukaryota; kingdom Metazoa; phylum Chordata; class Aves; order Psittaciformes; family Psittaculidae; genus Melopsittacus; species Melopsittacus undulatus. The sequence goes on from NC_047557.1 coordinate 103,909,545, forward strand.
GTTTTTATTCTGTGGATGCTGAATTAAGCAACAGATACACTGTTGACAAGAGTAGGAAAAGAGATGGGAGAAATATTTCAGGCTTAACCCTAGTTTTGGGACACAGCCATTATGAGCTCACTCCAGTACTGGTGAATTACACATAAAAGAGTATGGATGGTTACTGTATATCAAACACACATAAGTTTTGTAAAAGATGTAACAGATTTGCAATGGATTTTTCTTATGCATTTGAAAAAATAAAGTTTTTTTTCCATTCTTAGTCTGAAACATAGTACATGAGGGGGTTTTGCCTCCCTCATTTAATCTGATTTTGAAATAATATTGAGAAATGTGTAGAGAAATATTGAGAAATATGGCTGCACAGGGAATTGAAATAATGTAGGAAGGAAAGAAATAGCAGTTATATAAAACCCCAGATGCTGCAACCAGAATCAAGACTATCCTTAAAATAAACATTAAACTCAGTGAAAAAAAAAGGGTGATGTCACACAATTAATAAAAACAAAGAATACATTTAGCTAGCTGCAGTGTAGGAGGAGTAAGTCAGGATACTAAAATGCAAGTCAAACTACAAAGAGTTAATAGAAATATGATAATATAAAACATTTAAACTGTTTACAATGTTCAATATATGGAGGTTCTTACAGATTTAACATCTTTGTTCAGCTGCTGTACAAACCAGGTACCTTAATGTGAACAATTGTTCCACATTTTGAGAGAAAATAGAGCTATGTTTTCAGATTCTTACTAGAACTACAAGAAAATAGCAATAAAATGTAACTATACAGAATCTGCTCCGCATTCTCTTCTCATTATTCTTGTTATTTTCCTTCACTTCTGAGAGTTATAAAAACTGCTATTTATAGATGGAGGTTTCATTTCACAAATAACTGATTTGACCTTTCTGTTTAATGTCAGAGGGCTTTATTTCAGCATTACACTTCTCAGTGTCTACGGTTGTCTTCAGAAGCCACCAGGGCATAAGCAACATTCTTAAGTTACAGCTTGATTTCACATTTACATCAGAAGTTTTAGTTACTAAGTAGGGAAAAAAAAAAAAAGCAAACAACCAACCTTTTTTTAAAGGCAATAAAAATGCACAAAGTATTACCTGGTTAGCACAGTCAAGACACGTACACTCCAAACATATCTAAACATTTTTTTTAATTAATGTGGTGGAACAGGTGTGTGTGTGTGCATGTTTTTTAACTAGAAGTTACTTGTGGATATGAGCTCGCCTGCTTCTACGTCTCGGTACACATAAATTATGTGCTGATGTAAAAATCTCTGCATTTTAGTGTCCTGACAGCATGGAAAAGGCAACAACTGTATCAAAATCATTAAATGTCATAAATCCTAAGGTTAAGTAAAAGGTAACTTTTCTCTACAATAGAAATCTTCCTCTATCTACATCACATATTGACCCACCAGTAGGAAAAAAGTATTTAAAAATAGATTTAAAATGTTATTTACAATTGTTTTAGTTGTATATATACATTTAGTTGTGCAGCAATTTTAATATGACCAATTTTATGCAAAAAAGTTATTGTAGTCAATTTTATTTCTCTATAACAAGGAATCAGAAAACCAAACCTGATCAACAGAAGCACAAAACACTCAAGTTTTTTGAGCAGGCAGAAAAACTCTCTACCATTTCACATTCAGATTGGTTTGCAAGTTGGCATTAGGACTGTAGTAGAGAAAATTAATAAATGTACTGCCTACCTACAGCTATATACAATATAAAGTACCAATGCTAATGAGTTTACTGTCCACCTGTCATGAATTTTTGGTCCTAGTTACACCAAAACCTATTAGTGAGGGAACCACTCCTTCCAGTAACAACTTCCTCTGAAAAATTTAAGCAAAAGAAAAGGACTTTATGTGTTCCAAACAAGCTAATTTGTGTTTGAAAATTTTTAAGAAATATGCTTATAATAAAAGAGATTGTGAATTTACTCTGTTTTTCAAATGGGTCTTTCACAATTTAGTAAGTGGTTACTGGAACTATTTAGTAAAATTGATGATAAACAATTATAGACAATGTAAGCACTAAAATCCCTTTCTTAGTTAAAAATTCTATAGAAAGAATTCATATGTATTAATTTTAAAACATCACAGGGAAAAAATATATTTATGCTGAATAGTTATGCTTCTGAACAGGCAGAGCAGGTGGAACTATTCATCTGTTTTTTAGCACTTTACGCATGAATTTTCTTACAGAAACTTCAGTTTATTTTCAGAATAAAGGCAACAATATTGTTTCAAGCAATAGAAGATGACCATTCAGTGTTAAAGTGTGCTTTCAGAACCCATTTTCACGTTCATGCTTTCTCAACAAAATGCTGTTTGAGGCATATCCAATTTACTTCTTTACTACTACAAATATTATGTATCTCCACAAAAATATCATATTAGTACCTCCTGGTGTATATAATTATATCAGTAAAAATTTTTAAAAACAACAGCTTTTGAGAGCCCTCATTCTTTTAATTTTAAAATTAAAACTGTCAAGCAGATAACACAGGTCACAAGTTGTTTTAGAAAGACTGGGGAAAGATTAAAATAGCTATTCTTTTTCCTCAAAAGTCTCTACTTGTTCTTTAATTCTCTTTGTGAGGCAAGCAATGAATAACAAAAGTGGTATTGTCAAAGTAGATCAATCTCAGCAGCATGAGGAGATGCAGCTAATTTGAGCAATTCCAGTTTCATCTCTTGAGCAGGAACTTCCAGTGGTACTGAACACTGTGAAGGAAGTGGGGAAATAGAGGTAACAGGAGATCATGTCACAAAGCATTTTTAATTACAGATAACAAATCTGTAAATAATAAAAATAAAAGCAACAAATAAAAAAAACTTTACAGCTTGACATTCTCTAAAATACATCTTATGTATCTTTCATGATACATTTTTGCCTCCATTATTTGCTGTAAACTCTCAGATAAGCTCTCGTAACAGAGCTTAAAAGTTAAGAAATTACAAAATGTACTTGGTCAAGAAATGAAATAGTGCTATAGCATTATTGAGTATCTGTCCTGGAGAAAAAAAACATTAAAAAAATGGTGGGGGCAAAAGCAGAGAGAACAATTTGACTTCCAATACATACATACACAGTTTTAAAATGCCAGTCAAGGTTTAAAAGGCCAGATCATTTGCTCACAAACATAAATTGGTTATTTTATTAGAGAATAAATGCAGATGTATTGCATTAAACAAGCTTTAATGATAACAGAACATGCAGAGAGGCTACAAGCTTCCATCAAGAGGAAACTCACCAAAAATGTAATCAGTGTATGACATCAAGCATTGCCATGTCTTCAAAATTCAGGTTTAAATGGTTACAACAGATATATCACCCATGATTTGAATGATTGGTGGTAGAGAAGGAAACTATCTACATTTATTAATTTAAACTAAGAAGTAAGAATTAAAAAGAAAACACACTGTAAATGTTCTGGTACATTGTGTTTCTAGATTGCCGAAGCAAAACAACATAAGAAAATTAACCATCAGAAATCATTAAAGAGACTAGCAAACAGCTTATAGCAAGCTGTTTCTAATGTTTTTTTCACTTAAGTTTTCCCAAAATCAAATTTATGATTTTTCCTTCATTTTATATAAACAGTTCCTGAGTTATCTGCAATTATACACACCATGGGCTAGCGTTCAACACAAGGCAGGTTGTACAAGCAGTATTTCCAAAATTTGGAATCATGTAACCAAATAAGGCAGATTTAATACATTAGCTATTTTTTTTAGCATTCAAGGATACATTGCCAGATGTACAGTATGATGTTACAGTATGAGTCAGAGTCCAAGGCAGCCTGTCTCATACCTTTGAATATTTTACAAGTATCTGCAGGGTCATGGCCTGACTTTTTGGTAGGAGGCTTGTAACTCTGAGTGCATACAAATCTATTGTTTGATAATAATTACTTAGGAATAAAAGATTAAGTACTACAATTTTGGCTTAGAAAGACTGCATTACCCCTAAATGAACATCTGATATTTTAGGATGTTTGAAATAGAAATAATCAAGTTAACTTATTCAAGCTAACTAATCAGAAAAATATCACATGTAGCAAAAATAATTGCTACCCTAAAAGTTACATACTGTACAAATACTTCGTAAGTCATGCAGTGTAAATTTTGCAGTTTGAGGACATGATGTTTGTAAGAAAGACCTCTTGAAGAGGCTGCTTTGGAAATGCTCACTTGGAATTTCATGCTCTATAAAATACACCTGCTGTTAATCTGTTCAGACAAGCTTATTATTACTAGCTTCAAGATCATTTTCTTAAGCTAGCTGTCAAAACCAGCTAATAATACATGTGAGTAAGTATTACTATCCTAACAAGAGCCACAACAGTATCTTCTTACTTTTCAGTCTCAGTGCACATACAGAAAGTAACATTGATGGTGGGTAGGCTGACTACACCATTTCCAGACTTCCTTTCCAATCTTGGCCATTCTATGAACTAGGTACTCCTCCCTGGAGCAACATGTTTAATACACATGCAGAAGACACTTGAAAATGTTTCATTTGCTTCATCTTTACCTGTAAAGCATACATAGACCCTTTGGTAAAAATTTCATACTGTAATTTTTTGCACAGATTAAACAAAACTCCTGGCCTAACTCAAAATTATTTACTGATATAAAATTCTAAGAAGTCAAGATTTCTATATTAGGATGCTGTTTTTAAATAAAACAGCAGCAGCATTATCATCTGAAACAGCCTAGGTTTTATCTTACCAAGAAAGATTAGTATTATCTTTGTTCTGTTTAGTGGATTTTTGCATTATAAAGTCCTTACATAGTTAGGCTTTCATAAAGCACTGTTAGGGATTAAAAACATCTTTATGAACACGTTCTCATATAATAAAAATGTAACAATTCAACTTTATTTTTATCCGGAGAGAAGCATGCCAATTAAAAGCTCTCTTTTGAAGGTTTAATACCAGCAGGTTGAAAATGGGTTAGGCAATAAACCAGCAAAAAGACTCAGCCCAGAGAGGATTTTTTTTTTTATGTCAAGCACACTTTAAATCTCCCAAGCTTTTTATAATGGTAGAGTTGCCAAAAACAGTCCAGCTAAAAATCATGATTGGCTGCACCTATTACAGAAAACAAAAAGCCCCAAAACATTGCAGAATATTAGGAAAAGATCTTAATGAAAAAACAACCCAGAAACCCAACAAGTAAAGATGGCATATTCTGGAGGTTTGATTTTCATCTGTAAGAAAAACAACAGAACAAAACAGTGCATCCATTTTAGGTACAACTACATTTTCATATTCATAAATATTACCATTGCCTGTAAGCAAATACACTGAATCTTTCAGTCAAAAAGTACCACAGCATCATCAAATGGACAACAGGATTTCACTGTGCAGACTGTTCCACTGCATCCTCATCAATGCCTCCCTCTTAATTAATATAATTTTTATGCGTACCAGGACCCATTCTTACTCAAGTTTTGTTCCAACTTGCAGGTGAATACCGAGTCAAAGAATCATCTTCTTTTCACTAGTTCTACCTGAACCAACCTCTAAGTAATAGACTCCTCTGAGAAATATCAGTATGATTCAGACTCCTCTTTGCTGGTGTAGTTAGGCTGTACTGCCCCAGTTAAGCTGACGGGGAATAGAGCTAAACAAAGATGAAAGCATTTAGCAATCTTCTGCAAAGTCTATTGAGGCTGCAGAGCAAGACAGGACTAGGCATAGGAATACTAAAGTAGTATCAGCACCTTATTTTGACCCTGTGCACTACCAGTACTGTATAGATACCTACATACAAGGCTGGGGGGTTTATTTTGCTTTGTTTTTTAATTTATATCAGCTGACTACTTTTATGACTACTACTATGAGTCACCTGCCCACTCTGTACAAACACAAATTAAAGGAGACGTGGAGAGAACACTAAACAGGTATTTTTTGGAAAAGGCACAATGAGACTCAAGGTGCCATTTCCTGCTTGGTTAAAGGCAGGCTACAGCTACTGCTACTGAAAGAGAAGTCAACCTTCTCTCTGTGCTAACATTAGCTCTGGCAATCCTGAAGCTGCACAGCGAGCTAGATCAGCTTAACTCAAGTGAAAATGAATTGCATTCCCCGCCAGCCACGGTTCTTGAGCAGTTAATATAGCTGATTTGAGGGAACTGCCATAAATGTGTGGACCGGACCAGATGACTAGTGGCTTATCTTTTCAAAAGCTGGTAGTTTTGCAATAACTTTTCAGTCATGAAATATCAGATATCACTGATAAGGTATTATTTTTTAGCAACATGTGCCTTGCGCACAGTTGGTCAAATATTCACAGGGACAGCAAAAAAACTCTAACAATCTACCATTTCCATCTTGGAAGAAAAATACTATTTTAAAGAAAATTATTATTATTATTTTCTCAAGTTTTCTTCTCAGAATGACTTCTTGTCATATAAACTTCTATTCATATCTTGATATATAAATACAGATGTGAATCTATAAAAGCTCCTAGCACTCCCACAAAGATTCAGACTTTTTCTGCTTCATAGAGGAACTTCCATATGTAATTAGCACTAACTGGAACTCTCTGGACACTCTTTAGGCTATTAGCTGCCATAAACCTGTGTAAGCTTGCAAAAATTGATATGTGATTGATCTATGGAAGCAACTTTGAGTTCTTTATCTTCCTATGAGTTTAGATTTAAATATATTAATTTTCAAATGCTACTTGGAATGTTCCTCTATCTGCCCATGCCACTAAAACAAAATTCCCAAGTATTTTTAGAACTAGATGTGTTACAATTGGTTATAACATTACACTCATTATAGTAGGAAGCTGTATATTTAATTTTCCAGTTGGAATTTCCACTTGACAGTTTCATGCAGCAGTGTGCCAGAACTGAGTATTAAGGTTTATCTATGAACTAAAGCAATTAACTTAATCCCCAACATTTATAAACATCTTAATTGAAATTATGGACTCTTTCCTCTCTTGTTCCCATGCTACTATATAGGACAAAAAAATAAGCTCTCTTTCCAAAATTACCATATATGAATTGACATACATTGCACATCTAGCAGAAGATAAAGCATTTCAGAATTGATTTAGTGTGGGGGGAAAAAAAAAGTTTAACTCAATAATTAAATGTGCTTGGAGGTGTGAACCAGGTATTTAAGTGATAAATAGATTCATTGTGTTAATTGAAGGCTAAATTGCATTGTGTATTTAAAAAAAAAACCCACATCCAAAATTAGAATAAAAATAACCAAACAAAAAACAAAGTAAAACCACAACCACCAAAGGAAGAATACAGTTTAACTACAACAAGAAAAGTTGTCTACAGCACTTGTTTTTGAACACTGAATTGTAAATAACTTATTGGATTGCTTGTATACTACTAGAAGAATAAAGTCTCACATGCTATTTTCTCAGTGACAGAATTAACAACGCAAAATAGAATTAAGTCATATTGAGATTTTCAAGAAACACATTATAAGTCCAGTTTTGAAAACATTCTTCTGAACAAACTACAAAACTATTTTCATATTCAAGATGAAGAAAATGCAGACCTGCTTCCAATTCAAATTCCATTGCAAACTAAAGACTAGAGTACAGCATCAGGAAGAGGAAAATTCTTTAATGGTAAACATAAAACAATTCAGAGCGATAACTGGAATATCAGCTTCAATTAAATTACCATCAAGAACTAGAAGATGTTACTAGGTTCCTAATTTTAGTAGTTACTGTTTTAAAACCCAGAATTTTCAAACCACAGATATTAAAATAAAGTAATTTAAAATACTAATTAAAAAATCCAAAGTAGTGAAGTCATATTCATTACAACATTCCAGAAGTGATTTCTTACAACCATCATAAGATATTAGAAGGAAATTGATATACATTACATTGTATACTTAGTGATAAATATTTTTAGGAAGGTATTTAATGCTTTTAGGACTTACCAGCAGTGAAGTCCTTATTTAAATCTATAAATGCATGAGAGTGTGGTATATACATATTACTTTGGGTTTCCAATGCAGCATGCCATGATAAGTTCCTATAGACAAGAACAAAAAGCAATACATTTCATCAGTGTTTAGGGATTGCTAATCATGGTAACAGACTGTAAAAAAAAATTGAAACTTTAAATAAAATTGAACAGAAACCATGTTCTCCTAATACTAAGCTAAAATTACTACTTAGCTTACAGTATACTAAGTGACTAGCATAATTGCTTGAAAGGTTCTGAGAAGGATGATTGATAGCTCAGGGGTTTCAGTTAGATTTTATTAATTTTCTAAAGGATTGGTTTTTTTGTACACAGAAAATTGTCAGTTCCACAAAATGAAATTTAGTGCGTAAACTTCAACTGTAAATCTTGAGATACTGATTGCTATCCTCCCTAGTTTCCTCAAGCAGTTTTATTATCAGTACTTCTGAAATCTACTTTAGGATTAATAAAGATGAGCAAAAATGGACGTAATCACATGCTGTTAGAGCAGCTCATTGCTGCATGTAAATGGACTTTATTTGCAATTACTTAAAAAAAATCAATACAAGAATTAAACTCTCACATTTTGATGACCTGCTGGCTAATTATGTCATTTCCCACATAGGCCATATGTTTATTTATAAACATACTTGCCCTGATGGTTTATGCTCTAAAAATGACAGAACTTCTACCAAACCTTCCTATTAGCAGCACACTGGAATATAAAAATCTGTCGAAAGTCACAGCAGTTGAATCATCAGATCAGTTACTTTCAGAGTCCTTAGCTAATACACTCAGAAAAATCTCAATATAGAATCATAGAATAGTTAGGGCTGGAAAGGACCTTAAGATCATCTAGTTCTAACCCCTCTGCTATGGGCAGGGATACCTCACACTAAACCATGTCACCCAAGACTAAACCATGTCACCCAAGAATATGCACTACACAGTAGCAGGACAGTGATATGACTACAATCCAGAATCCTTTCTTTATTCTAGTGACATTGTATACATATTACTGATGTTCTAATGACTTTTAAAATAAGCCCGTGACTCATGTATGGTAAGAAACAAAAATGCTTCTGATTACTTCCCAGAGATCATAGATCTTAGTCTTGAAAATGCTTAAAAGAATCACTTAATCTTAAAGAAACAAATATTTTCTATAGGCTTTTCTACGCATTCCATTCTGAAGGTAGCCAAGGAAGTTACATAGCTCTATAAATGTTAAAATGTTTTAGATTAAAAACAGAAACCTTCTAAGCAGATGACATAAAACTGTTGTCCACAAATAAGAAATTGCTTATGCTGTTATCTGTAACACTCAGGTCTTATTGAGCTGCAATGAGTATTTGTATCTGAATACTACTGAAAGGATTTCTTTAACAAAACAGAACAAATCACTCAAATTTTTCCATATCTTCAAAAGTTCATAAAGCTTTTCAGTGTATAATCATTGCAAGGTGTTCAGAAACACCCTTGTCAATTTTAAACCTGTGTTCCAAAAGCAATCAATTTAAATAGAAAAATAAAAATAAATGGTGATAAAAATCAAGTTGGGATTAACGACCAAAACCATATTGCCAACACTGGTATAGTTTCAATTTACCCATTTTGATGTTGTTCACCCTATGCCACTTTTAAACCAACTTGAAGGGAAGGAAAATGGCCATTCAGGAACAAGTATAGATTTGTTAAACTCACTGATGGGTCTGCAGTGGGGAAAGCACTATTTCAACATTTTTTAAGGGCCTTGGAAATACAAAGCAGCAAGCTGATACATTGTTGCCACAGAGCAGTCATTGATTTCTTCAGTGGTAACAAAATTCTTCTTGAAACACTATCAACAGGAAGCCACATAGGAATGCAAAGCTTTCTTAACACACCTTGCTTTTAAATAAACCTAAGTGTTGACTTTATGCAAACCTAGAAAAGCTGTGAAGGCCAGTGCCTGGATTTCTCCTGAAAGGCATAGAGCTGCAAGTTTCTGTTAAGGCTGCTAAGAAACAATCAAAACAATCTTAATAAGTTCCGCTTAAAAGTTGCAAAATAGCAAGCCAGGAGAGGCAAACTTCTTCAAACAACCGGTTTAAAGGCCCAATCTTCTAAGAAAACACAAGAACAATACCCAACTTTTCCAGTAACTCACTGGAAATTATTTGTTACCAGACAAAAGCAAATAGTTCAAGAAGAAAATATTGAGAGTAGTTTTCATATTCATCACAAAGCTAAGAACAATGTGTTTATTTTGACATTTACAATCCAACTCTCATCCTAAAAACAATTTCTGCTCTTCTGAGCACATTTTTTAACAACTAAGAGAAAAAAAATCTTTAAATCAGGGAAAGAATGCTAATTTAGGTATCCTCTCTTTAAGGCTTTTTTTCCTTTTTCAAAGAACTCCCAACCCACAACATTATCTTAAGGTCCTTTCCAACCGTAACTATTCTATGATTCTATGATCAAGTTCTTTCTTATCGAAGATTGAACATATGCAAAGTTCAGTTTGGCAACATTCGCAGAAGATGTACAAATCCCAAATTTCAGTTGTTAAGAAAAAAAAATAAGGTCATCTGGTTCAATAATGAATAATGAATAACTCAGAATCACACCTAATTGCTCTCAGAAGCCAAAGCTTTCTGTTCGTTTAATCAGATTACAGACTTTGAAAGCAGTATCAGGAAAACTGAATGGAATGTGAACTGTCCTGCTCTAGGGTCCAGTAGGGTGTTTAACAAATAACTGATAACTTCTTTCCAAAAGACAGATTAAAAGTTCTTTGGCATCTTGCCCAGTATTAGAGATATCGCTATAGAATGTTTAAAGATACACATGGAAATGAGAAAAGATTCATGCGTTTGCAGTTCCAGCTAAAACATGAGCTTTATGCCTCTAAGAAGTAGATGCACAATGTGTAAGTTATGAAATTCATGTGAATAAACAAACACTTAGCTTACCCGCCTATCAGTATCTGTGGTTTACTTGAATCACTTGTCACGCCGAAGACATCAGGAATCAAGTCTCCATTAAAGCTGAAAGCACAAAAGTATTTCAGTATCACTTTAGCCATTATAGGAGTTTAAATTAACTGTTCTTAAGTTAACTTGAACTTGTTTAGCTTTTTCCCTCCAAGTAATGATGACTTTTCAGCTGTGTAACCTTTTCTGAATTTTGGCTCTTGTCTGAGCTGCTGGTAACTGTATGCTTCTTTCAGTATTTTACACTATGCAGTACGTTTGATTTTCCAGCTGTATTTTCCAAAACCCCTCTTCTGTCCAGCATTTAACAAAGAAGTAAATGCACTGTGAAAGGGATTATTTGCTCAGTCTGATCAATCAGTAGGGCTTTGCTTTACAAAACTCAACAAAAACTGAATGGCTATTTTTCTGCATAAAACAGAGTACTAAAATTAAAATTCAGTTACTATTGCCAGGATGATGAAATAGACAAGTCTTGCAAAGATGGCTTGTGTTTTGTCATCTTTTGTTACACCACTCGACATTACAAATACAATGGTACTCTTAAAGAGTATGTGTTTTAAGTTTCAGCATTAGAATATATTTAAGTTGCTCTTAGTCACCATTAGAAATGCTTTCTAAAAAAGTAGGTCATACTTACTCCATTACCAGAGGCTCATCATGAAAAGTCTTATTTAACATAGTTTTATGGTTAAGATCTGAAACCAGAAAATATTACTTTGATTCAGTTAGCAATATTTTATTACATTTGTGCTTTTAACTTAAGACGCAATTCTTCTGTCAATTCACAACTGCAACCACACAGGCAAATAAAACTGAAATAGTTGGGCTGAAGACGATCTAAAAATTTAACACAAGGCCTCTGTTTAACATTTTGTCACTGTAAACGCCATACTTAATCATATACACTAAATGTCTGAAATAAGGATTAAAGGTAGACTGCCTAAATGGGAAGTGAAGATTTTAAGTCCTATTCAGGTTATGTCACCTCTGGGTTCACTTTTACTTGTAATCCAAACTCCTTGCCAAATCATCTGTGTTTCCTTCATCTCCCCATGTTTCTCCTCTTTCCAGTTTCCACATTTTATGACAGTACCTTCTATTGACTTAGCTGTCATACTTCCATTACCCAAGTACTCACCACATTCTTTCCCTCTAACTTCACTAGATAACATCCACTGCCTGAATTTTTAACCTCCGACTCCTTTTCTAAGCACCATATGCTCATTTGTGCCTCACAATATTTGATTATCCAGAAGCAAGACAGTATAAATTAATTCCAATCCTTCACAATCTTCCCAATGCTACAGATAACTCCTATTCTCTTAATCCTTGAACCAGTGCACTTTCCCAGGGTGTTTTCACCTCTGATTAAAGCCAGAAGCAATGGTATCTAATACTGTCACTTGCCTGAGCTGTTAATATTTTATAACACAGTTGTTTATAATAGTGATTACTTATTTTTGTGGATTTAAGAGTATCTGCTTTTGCTGTCCATCCTCCTTGAAACCCAGAACTCTTCCCAAAACCCCTTCCTAGCAAAGCTGACAGAAAACAGGAGATTTCAAGAGTTTACACGGTTAATGACTCTACCCTAGGACAGAATCAGCTATATCTATTTATTTAGGTATGATATTTTTAAAGTTCATGAACTAAACTTTACAACAGGTTCTCAGCACATTTTAAATCCAAGATAAGTCTTTTGAGATAAACTTTCTGAGGCTGACATGCCCTGTGGGGAAGCCACAAGAAGTAGCTCTTCAGTTAGTAGGTTTCTGTCAAACTGTAATAGTTTGGTTATGCCTTTTGCTCAATAGAGTTGAAAGAACTTGGCTTTGTTCACTTTCCTTAATTACTGAATACAGTTTAAAAGCAAGATAACAGCAAGGTATGAATCTCTACTATAGTTGTTAAAACAACCACTATACTGCAAAATGAGTTTTAACTTTCTGACAACACTTTGAATTATTAGGAGTTCTATTAATCTTACTAGTAAGCAGTTTCAGTAACTCACCTAATGTTTGGTTGTGCCCCCAGAAAATAAACACTGAAAGTTCATCTTTGCCATGATTTTGTGTCCGCGTAGTCAGGAGGACATCCATTTGTGAATCACCATCATAATCTCCAGGAACTACACTGGTTATAATGACATTGAGAGATCTAGAATTTAAAACAAACAAAAAAAAATGCAAGTAACTGCATGAAAATTTAAATTGTATTTGTGTGTTCAAAGGCTTGCTTTTTTATCCCAATTGTTATGAGTTAGTCCTTTACAATCTGGGTTTTTATAAAGGCTTTATCTATTGCAAAAGGAACTTTAAATCAACATTCTGCAGGCTGTCTTCCTCTAACGAAGGAAGACGTTAGCTCTAAACTTTGGCTAACAGGCATTCCTCAGCCATAGCCTGCTTGGTAATGCTGTCTAGACTTCAGTAAATCTTCATTTTTTGTAGGGCCAGTCTTCAAAAATGTGTTGTGGTTGCATTCCAAGAGCAAGACCATAACACAACAGGAGCAGTTTAAATAGCAGGAGTCAGACAAGTAGGGATCTTTTTTAAGACAATGTCATCTCCTCCTACCTTCTACCACATCCTGCCTCTCCTCCCTACATTTCTTTGTTCTATCTTTTTTTGACTTGGTTACCTACTCGGACTGCTTTACACATGCAAACATTGATCATTCTGTTAAGAATTAGAAGCAGATAATTCCTAACTCACTAAACAAATTAGCTCCTTCCAAGGTAGGAGGGAATAAGTAAAAATATACAGAACTATAGAAGATGAAGCTGAGCTATACGAGCAGTTAAACTATTCATAGACAAAATACTATTAGTAAGCATTACTCTTAAGCGATAACATATCCTACAATACTCTTATGGTTAAAATTATACATATGTACAAAACCACACAGATTATTCCACATTTATTAAAAAACTCTGCTTTTTTTAAAGCTGTATTTAAAGTTTAGAAGGGAACAGGTCTCCACACAGGAATATCAGAACACCATTCTCCCTACCTCTTTCTAAAGCAGATTGATATTGCCTGGATTCCATTAGTAACTAGAGCAACTAGAAGAATTCCCCTGAAAACACATCTTGGAACAGAGAATAATACTATCTGCCAAAAAAAACCTAACCTATGATGCAGAATAATACTTCGCTTTACTAGGAAATAAAGTACTGAAAAAACAGGTCAACTGCAAAAATATTCCAAGATATTGGTATTTTTAATAGTAGTTAAAGGACCAAAAAAGAAAGACAGAAATTCCATAAAGTTAATATGAATAACAAGCTTGTCTCCACAAATTCTGTCACCTGACCTACAAAATCCAAACAAATCAAGCCAAAAACCTATCAGGAAATTAATCAGGAAACTTGTCGAAGAACTGGAGCTCTAAAGGCAAGTTGAACACAGTCAAACAGATAACAGTAGCACAGACAATTCTAGTCATGTTCCCACTGACCACAGAAATGTAAGTTCAAGAAAACCAGCCACTTCCATTATTTCACCATTGCATATCAATACTTACTTCATTGGTAACTTAACACGGGGCTTAAAGTAGGGCTCCTTTTGGTCGGCCAAGAAGATAACCAACTCATTTCCTGCAAAAGTAAGTAAGACAATGAGAAAAAGAGGCCAGCCCTTTTGTTCTTGGATAAAAATCCCAACATTTAAAAAGCTATGCCACAAATATTGTTTTATATTTTACGACAAAAATAGTCATCAAAACCTTTAAAAGACTTCCTATATAATAATTTTCTCCTCATTCAAAAGGAAAGAAAAGAAATACTTCTTCAATACAACCTATAACTGCATCTCAAAGGAATCCCATCAAGAATATTCTTTGGGGCTTAGTGTTAGACCTTCTTCTCTGTTAAGTATATAACTTCCTGTAACAACTTAATAAACATCACCTGTGGAAAAGCAACAGGCATCAGTTTTATGAAAATCATTAAAAGCTAACTCAAATAAACTCTTTTAATATTGCCTCTGATATAACAGCATCTGATACCCCTTTCCCAACTCAGCTGACAAAAGCACTTTAAGTGAAACAGAAGTAACCCAGTTTTCTGCAGCTTTTTCTTAACTGGAGGCAAATACAGAATCATAGAATAGTTAGGGTTGGAAAGGACCTTATGATCATCCGGTTCCAACCCCCCTGCCATGGGCAGGGACACCTCACACTAAACCATATCACCCAAGGCTTTGTCCAACCTGGCCTTGAACACTGCTGGGGATGGAGCATTCACAGCTTCCCTGAGCAACCTATTCCAGTGCCTCACCACCTTACAGTAAAGAATTTCCTTCCTATATCCAAACGAGACTTCCCCTGTTTAAGTTTTAACCCATTACCCCTTGTCCTATCACTACAAGCCACTATCATTTAATAATTTCAGGAAGATCTAAATAACAGCCCATCTTTTATGCTGCACAAATAATTGCATTTCAGGGAAGAAAAAAAAAATTGAACAATGAAATTATTTTCAGTCAGTAGATCATAATACATCTGCGCTTACTTCTATAAGTAAAACAGTAATTCACAGCTAGAGAAAACCAAAACCCCCAAACCAAAAACCCAACTTTTTTAATCATCCTTTACTGCATTTGTTTCCTGCCTTTCCAAAGAACTCACCTGTAGCACCCCACGCTGCACAAACTAGGTTACCTAATCAAAAATAATTCTACACTCTGAACTTGAGCTACTCTAATATAAGAGCATTGAAGATAAGCTTCCTGGCTGTGACCAAAAAAAAAAAAAAAACAACAGAAAAAGGGATAACTGCCATAAACATATTTGCCAAGGAGAATATGCCAACAAATGAGTAAATGAAAACAAACCTTTTCAAAATGGTTTGGGGCAACTACTGCAGTCCCATCTGGCAAGCTAATAAAACCTGGGTTGCACTACACATTCACAGATGATTGAAAAAGTTGGCACAAAGCAACATGAGGAAGCCTGCTGCTGGTTAAGCTTTTGATAACAAAGCCATGGGTTGACTGCTAAAACTTGTAATTCTGATTCCACACTATAGACTTTCATCTGCCTTTGTATCATCTGTGTGGTAATGATGATGATGATAAAGCAGCAAATGTGTTTTTACACATACCAGGTTCCTAGTCAATTATACCACTCCAATACTATTTTATGGTCACTAAAAACAAATTTATGAAAATCACAGAATCGCAGAATCACAGATTTATGAAAATGTCAGCTCAGTGCTCATCAGCACTCAAAACAAACTGAACAGGAAAAATTATTAGATGAACAGAAAACAAAATTACTATGCTGCTACATCAATCCACAGTGCACACATCCTATATGCTGTTTGTAGTTCTTGCTCACTCATCTTGAAAAGAACACAGAAGAAAGGAAAAATGTACATAAGAGGGTATGAAAAAAGGGATGAGTTTCCATACAAAAAACAATATAATAGATTAAGTCTGAAAATCTGAGTGAGGATACCATACAGGTTTTTAAAATTCCCCAGTGAAATGCAGAAGTTGAATAAGGGAACAATCTGCCCTGTACTATCACAAGAGGCATCAGACATAACTAGAAGTTGGTAGGTTGAACAAGCAAATAACACGAGTTTCTCCACTTACACGGATTTTGTACACAGACTTGCAAAACAGGAAAGTGTATGTACAGTACCATTTCTTCACATACTTTTAAAAATTGACTAAACCCAGGGCCCAATGATAAGTTTGAATTGCTCTTCTAATAAGATACTTCCGGATCCAGATTACCTCTTATGTTTAACTAGTTTACCCTCTCCTACAAAACTCTGGGTACAAACTGATTTTTCTTTCACCTATCTGAGCATATGCAACATTACTCCCATTCAACCAAAGTAATTCAAGATCAGAACAGTAACATAAATGCAGCAAAAGGCCCAAAACATCACCCCTAGTTCCTCATTAAGGGTCAGGATTATTAGGACTGGGCTTCTTTACCAGCCCATTGCTACTGAAGGTCTAGCATTGTTTCCGACACTCAGTTCTTCAGTACTGCTAAAAGAGTTGGCTACCATTTATTCTACTACTTGGAATTCTACTATTTAGAATTTCCTGTTACATTTTGTTTAAAAGGTATTCCGTATGTTCTTCACGCTACTTTTTGACATGACTTAAACGATGAAGAATCACATTATCAAGTAGGTTATGCTGGTCTGCAGAAGCAAACATGAAACCATGAGCTTTGTCGGAGCAATCCCAGACACAGCTACAGGTTGGGCAAAAAGGAAATTCAGGGCAGCCCTGAGGAGAAGGACTTGGGGGTGTTGGTTGATGAGAAAATGAACATGAGCCAGCAGTGTGCACTTACAGCCCAGAAAGCAACCGTACCCTGGGCTGCATCAAAAGGAGCGTGACCAGCAGGTCAAAGGAGGTGATCCTGCCCCTCTACTCTGCTCTTGTGAGACCTCACTTGGAGTACTGTGTACAGTTCTGGGGTCCTCAAAATAAAAAGGACATGGAACTGTTTGACAAAGTCCAGAGGAGGCCATGAGGATGATCAGGGGACTGGAGCACCTCCCATATGAAGATAGGCTGAGAAAGTTGGGGCTGTTCAGCCTGCAGAAGAGAAGGCTGCGTGGAGACCTCATAGCAGCCTTCCAGTATCTGAAGGGGGCCTACAGGGATGCTGGGGAGGGACTCTTCATTAGGGACTGTAGTGATAGGACAAGGGGTAACCGGTTGAAACTTAAACAGCAGAGGTTTAGATTGGATATAAGGAAGAAATTCTTTACTGTTAGGGTGGTGAGGTACTGGAATGGGTTGCCCAGGGAGGTTGTGAATGCTCCATTGCTGGCAGTATTCAAGGCCAGGTTGGACAAAGCCTTGGGTGATATGGTTTAGTGTGAGGTGTCCCTGACCATGGAACTAGATGAGCTTAATGTCCTTTCCAACCCTAACTATTCTATTATTCTATATGTATTTTTCTGAAAGATAAGAAAATTTAAATCTCATATCACTGACACTCATTTTAAGTCTAATCTTTTGCTGTGTTTTTGCACAGGAGCATTTCTGAGGAGCCATGAATTTAAATATCTCAACTAGATGAGAAATTCACCCATGCTTTACTTCAAGACCCATTTCTGAGATTGAAGAATATAAAAAAGGTCAATTTGAGAATAAATTTCTTTTCTTAATGTGTAATTTCAAGTTACTAAAATAATCCAAAATTAGCATTTGCAAATAACACCGTTAATAAGTGGGATAACACAAACGATAAGTGATAGGAAGCACTACTTTGAAGTTATATCTTAAATTTCCAGCAGACCACAGCTGTGTAGAACGAATTTATCTAGCCTTCCACTTTAACAGAATGCTCAAGGTAGAAGAATAAGCAATTTATCCTATTCACAACTGTGACATGTAGATATTTTCCCCAAAATATTGTGAAAGCAGAAGACAAAAACTAATTTGTGGCCATTCAGCTCTGTAGGCTAAAGTCTTCAGATTATCTCATTACCATAAATTTAACTTAAAGAAAAATATTTCTTCCTTTACATGAAACCATATTTGCGTATAAATCGAAAATATCTTTTCCCATACAGGAAATCTCATGTGCAAATCAAATGTCAATTTTAGTCTTGGTTCGCTACACTTGCCCCCCGCCACGCTGCGAACAAACCAAGCACTGAAGACGTGCTGCACTACATGGCGAGAACAGCAACCAGAGATTCACGGAACCAAGGGTCACTTGCGCTGGAAGGGTTCCCGTCAGGGTCTCCGAGCCCCGCTCCTCACGGGACAACTCCCGACAGTAAAGTCTTTTCATTACTACCAAGAACGCATTTGTCACATAAACAACCGGAGCCTCCCTACGCCGTCGGCCCCGCTCCCGCCGCACTCACCGCCTCGCAGCACAAACAGGTCCGTCTGCTTGTCTGAGTTAAAGTCGCCGAATGCCGCCAGGGTCCCGTAGGCCTCCGTCCCGAAGAGCTGGGCAGTGACGTTCTGCAGACTCTCGCCGGGTACTGCCAGGGCCAGCAGCAGAGCTAGGCCGAGCCCAAAGCAGCAGCAGCCGCCCCCCATCCTGCAACACCGCGGCTCAAGGCCCCGCTTCCTCCCTCCTCACTTACGGCAGCATGGGGGCGTGCCCTGCACAACAGCGACTCACTTCCGGGACTGACCCTGCGGCTTTGCGACAGTAGCGTGACGGCCCGCGAGGGTTTATTTACGGCTGCCGCCAGTGAGCCGGAGGAGGCCGCCGGGGGAAGCCGGTGTGAGTAGTTGCTGTCCGGACGAGAGCTCAGCTGCGGGAGTGGCGGGTCCTCACCGGCATGGCGGCGACGGCCCCAGGGGCGGCCCATATGGCTGACGTGAGCTGGAAGATGTTGGAGCTGCGCGCTCGCTCTAAACGTTCAGGTCTGATCTTTTTACTTGCTTGCGAGGGGCTCCGGCTTCCCTCTTCTCGCCGGCTCCGCCGCAGTTCCTCGCACCCCAGGAGGTTTTGGCCGACCTCGTCTTTGTGTCTGTTGTGCCCGGCGCGGAGCGGGGGCGCTCCTGCGGGGCCTTCCCGGCGCTGCCATCCCCTAGGGCAGACGCTCGGGCCTCCCGCCGCCATACCCGAAGGACGGCCGGGAAGGGCGGTCGGATCTGGCGCGGCGGCGGGTGACAGGTGGCTCGCAGGCCGCTGTACAGCTGTCTCATAGCCGTTTTGCAGCTGTTTGTAAGGTTGCCGAACAGGTGATGTTTTTTAAAATTGCAGCCACGTACGCCGAAGTGCCAGGTTTCCATTGGGTAAAGGCAATTATTTTTAACATAGGAATTTTCTCTTCTGAACTTGGACTGTGCGGCAGCTGCATTCTGGTCTGAATGACAGAATTATGTTTACTGAGTTGGCTTGAATTTCCAAGGTTCATAATTTTTTATATATATATATTTAATTAAACGCAGCCTTAGTAGGGCTTTTATTGTTAATACTCTAATGGAAACAGTTTTCCGAACTATCTCTGTGGTGTTTCATACGTGCTTGTAAAACTCAGTGGTTACTGCCTTATTTGCAATTAGTTCTATTGTAGTGACTGATCAGACTGTGAAGAAAACCTGGGGCTTTCTGAGGGCCCTCATAAAGAGAATTGATGGATAGAAGACTGGTTTAATTCATATGGCTTTAAAGATTCTACTTCTGTGTAGTATGAATTTGCAAAATACTGTGATTAAGGCTACCCAGTAAATGAGTTGTTGCTTTGTGGCCAGTTATAATCGTATGGTACTGTTATCTGAATGTAGCCCACAAAATAAAGCCTGGAACCTTCATGTTGGGTGTATGTGAACCCTGAGGCACAGGGCACCATGCTAGCCTATGCAAATTCAGACCCTGTGACTGCAGAAGACATTTGGATGATTTTAAGTGCTTAAGTTTTCTACTTTTTTTGTCAAATGAGTATGAAAGTACATCCTATAAAAATGACAGGTTGTTATTGTAGTTCACTTCTTTTCCTGTTTGTAGAGATTTTTGTCACTTAAATAGGAGCTGAAAAGTTTTTTTTTTTCTCAGGAAATAAAGATTATTTTAGTTGAAATGCTTTTCTGATAAAAGATTTGATTTTAAAATCAAATTTTATACATAATCTTCCAGGTAGCATTCTTGTCTAAAAATTCAAATCATGTTCTTGGTTCTCAAATTTACTCCTGCATTTTCATAAGTATGCTAAAACTGGTTTAACTTCAGAGCTTTTATATTTACTTTCTGACACTATCAGCAAGTGACATGATTGGTACAGTCATTGAAAGTGACTGAAACTCACCCATGATGTTTTGAATTGGCTGGGGGCTGTGCTCCAGTCACTGTTTACAAACAGAACTGTTTGGTTTGGTTTGATTATTTTAGTGTGATGCTTGGAGTAAGATATAGTAAACATGGAATATAGACACATGTGCATTTCATGCATGTGTTCATGTTTTGTAGTTGACAGCAAAGTATCTTTTAAGACCCTATCCTGTAGGAGGTAATCCATATCTTCATGTTTATGTATTACGTTTTTGCCAGTAAAGCAAATTTAATTGAGGGTTTTTTTTCCCTTCTTTGAGCAATAAAATACTGTTTCATTTGTTGCTGCTGTGATAATTAACTGTTAGGAGCAGATAAAAGCAGCAGAAAATATAAGCAGGATTTCAGCTCTCTCTTTATTGTTACTTAACTTTTTATATGCACTAGTTAAATCAGTATTTTTATTTTATATTGAAATATATCAAATAGATTTTATTTAGCACCCTTTGATATCAGTGCAAATTTCCTGTTGAATAACAAAGCTACTGTCTCATGTCCATAAAATGGACTTGGTGCAGACTGACTTTGTCATTTTAGTCTGACAAATTTTATTGGAAGTAAAAGCAAAATAAAACAAATTTTTAGGGTAGAGAGAAGTGTAAAATGTAGTGAAACTTTCTTATCCTTTTTGTTTTCACTCTGTCATATTAATAACTCCACTAACATTGCTTTAACTTAATTTAATGCTGGTTGCCTTTAACATATACTAAATGCTTTTGAAAATCACTGTAGCTTAGCCTGAGACGTTTGTGATTTGCTGCACCAATTTGAAATGGCCAGCTTGGATGATGACAGAACCTTCTCTGCGCATGCTTTTTCAAAATTTGGTAAGTGTGCAGTTGTGTCTTTTGGTTTTGTTTGTGGCTTTTTAACTCAACAAAAAATAATTGTGTTTCGTGTTTCATGCAATGTTTTGTGTTAGCAGTTTTTAGAACTGTCCAGTACGATCTGAAAATTTGAGCTCTTTCAGTGGAAGTGTCTGAAAACTGGAATCTACTGCTCAGATCTCATTTTGTTTGTGGTTTTTGTTCTTGTAAGTGTCTTAGTAGAACAGTTTCTGAACTGAAGTTTCTCTTTTTAAGATGATTATCGTTTGAAAGGTGCACCAAGAATGGTGTTTAGAATTAACTCCTAAAAACCTCCTATGTGACTGGTTGGGTGGGAAGAAGTAAAACCTCCAATAAGACAGACACTGTTCAAAGCTTGATTTTGGAAACCAGGTGGAAACAAATAAAGCCTTCTTGTGCAGGTTCTCCATAAGTACAGCACAATATATGAAGATGTCAAAGCTGTTAGTGATTTAGCTCAATATATATTGAAAAGAGTTTGAGTGGAACAGATGCATCCACATGTGATACTCTCTGATCTGTGGAAAATGATGTAGGACTCTTTGTTTAGTCTGTGTTGAAACGCAGCAATACAGGTGCTAGTGAGAGTAGCCAGGTAAGAGGATTTCAGCTGTCTCTTGCTAGACCTGAGCCACTTCAGCTACCCTGCCCTGTCCCATTTCAGGTTTGCCTCTCTTAATGATAAAGGACATGTGAAGTACAGAGATTGTAAAAAAAAAAAAATTACTCTTTCTTAATTATTTTATTGGTGCTTGATGTTTATTATGCAAAATTATAATTTTAGTAGTTTCAAGAGTTATTGTTTTGAATTCCCAAAAGTGGCAGTGACTCCCTTGAATATCCTGTATGGTTTCCTGTCTTGCTTGTAGCATTTACAGGCCTTGCTTTGCAGACTTTAGCATTTTGGTGTATTTTGATTAGGAGAAGCTTCTGTGCACTGACATGATGGTCAGTGTTTTATTTCTGGTGTTCAGTAACTTCAGTGTGTTGATAGTTGTGGTAAATCCTAAAATCAGTAATTTCTGTTAAGTGTAATATACTGTAGGGAGAAATCACTTCATATGATTAGTAGAGAAAGGACAAAATAAATTGATACACATTTTTTCTTTTTCCATGAAAATCTAATAGGATTGTATATACAATCTAACACATTATATTTCTTGATAAGTGATAGTTGAAAACTTTTGTACTTTAATACTATTTAAATGGAACTACTACAAGATTTTGCTCATTTTACCTGTGTTTTTATTATCACTCAACCTAGGTATACTTTCTACCTTGTGTTTACTCCTGCTGTTTATTCATATAGAGGAATACCTTAATACCTTTTTTTTCCTCCCTCAGCCCCTCTCCTGGAGTTTCTTTGCCATGTTTTCACTGAATTGTAGAACAGTTCAGTTTGAAAGTGATCTACTCCAGGCTCTTTGCTCAAAGCAGAGTCAGCTGTGAGATCATAGTCTCCTCCTCTATATAGTGATTAAAAATCTCCATAAGCAACAGCACAGTTGGTGCACATTCAGTTCATGGACTCAGAGTTCACATATTTACATATGTGAGAAGTGAATTTTTCTTCTAGTGGAAATACTTCTGACAATTATTTTCTGATATCACCTTGCTCATGGGTTTGGACTTAAAAGCAGAGGTATTTCATGTCAGAAAACTATTAGAATAAATTGTATTATATCTCTACAGTACTGTATTAAGTGTGAGCTCAGAAGAGATTGAGGAGATGTCTAGAGGGAAATGAAATGTGATGTATGTAAGATTTGATTTATTCATATGATATCATTTCTTAAATTTTGCTGTGTGAAGAACTAAAATCTTCTTTAGTCCCAAGAACTTCCTTGGTAATGAAATTGTGATCTAAAGTGCAGAACTTGTTCATGCCTCCTCTGTTGGCTTGCATCCAGAGCTAGTGTCAGATTAAAGGACTATGGTCAGTTTTTATTCTTACAAAATCCAGAAAGAAATCTGGTAGTTGGCTCTTTGTTGGGTTTTTTAGGGTCTGTGCTGATTTAATAATGCAAGTAACCTTTTTCTTTCATTCTGGAAATAAAATTCTTGTCATGTTGTTTCCATTTGTTTTTAAGCAAAATTCAGGAAGGTGTGTGTTTGGTATTTTTTAATAAATTCCGTGCTTTGAAAAATTTGAATAATCAGTTGTTGAAGTACGCAAATCTAATCTGTAGACTAGGCCCAGTACTCCATTCTGATACATGTTTTTAATATCTGCAGTTGGTGCCATCTTGGAGAATGTGTGGGTGTTCAAAGCTTCCATATATATGAATATGGGATAAGTGTTCCAAAATGCCATAGCTTTTAAATATAAATATTTAGGCAGTTCATAGCTCTTCTCTGAAGAGCAGTTATGCTAATCTTAAGTGTAACTGGAATACAAATAAAGTGAATGGGGAAGTACTGTAACATAATATTCTCAGCTCCAGAGGCTGTATATGCATAAGTATTTACACTGCTAGTAGCTTACCTCAAGAGAGCTTCCCACTATACTAGGTCAGTGCAGTATTTGGAGACAATCGGGGATTTAATTGGACTTGTGGTAAAGATTTTGAGTGTTCTCATATAAGACATTAAATATGTTAATGCAAGAAGAAACACGTTTGATTTCTTATCTGTGTGTTTTTGTGGTTTTCTTTTGGTTGGTTGGGTTTGTTTTGGTTAGTGGTTTTTTTTTTTACAGACTTGCAGGAGCACACTTCTGAGCATACTTCATTTTTGTGGAAGGACCATGCACCCTATTTAAATTTTGTGTGGGATTGTTACATTGGTAAACAGCTGAAAAAATAATAAATCAACAAAATATTTTTATATTGTTTCCTAGCATATCTACTTATTTATCTACAATAAAACTCATACTGTATGGTTGCAATGAAGCCAGATATTTATGAATAATAGTATTTGAAATTGATATCCTAGTTCTGTTTCTCAAGAATGCTTTTCAGGTACAAACTGCATGTTTCATTCTTTCATGTTTAAGTGTTGCAGTCTTCCTGCTGTATTATTATTTTTTTTTTTTTTTTAGTTTTTCCCAGTTTGGAAACCTATTTTAAATATCTAATTGAAAATAGCTTTCTATGGCAGGTTTTATCTTGTGTAAGTGAGCTTTTAACTAGATGTTGGAAAAGAGCACAGATGGTCTTTTTTTAGCTATCCTAAAAATAGCTTCCCCTGAGTTATGGTCTTACTACAAGAGCACACGGAAAGAGCAGCTAGCTTCATGTTTGTACTGTCTGTTTCTTGAGTTTGATTAAATTGTAATACAATGAAATATAATTTACCCAGAATTTTTCCAGCAGGGTGTTCTATACACCCAAGCAAAACAAACTGTATAAATACTAATGAGGAATTAATAAAGAGTATGTGTGGAACCTTTTGGTTTTGAATGTTCCTATAACCAAGTTGTCCTGTCTATAATAGGAGTAATGTAACAAATACTTTCAAGGCATCAAATTTTTTTTTGGGGGTCAGTTTTTTTGAACCTTGAATTCTTTTCACCTTTTTGTTTCAATAACAGTCTAGTCTGTCTGTTTTAATTTATTTCTGCTAGTAAAGTTTTAAGTGTCTAAAACAATACAATTTGTACATGGTGCTTTGGCATTCTCATGTTCTTCATTCTGTTGATTTTAAAGAGAAGATACAAAACCTGTGACGTACTGTTTTTTTTTTTTTTTTTTTTCCACTATAGAACAGCTTCATTTCTTTTAGCTTTGTTTCTATAGGCAACTCAAATAAATTGGCCTCCCTGTGCTTCCTTCTCTGGCCCTTTCCCTATGTGCACATGTTATTTGTAACTTGACCTCTCCCAGTAAGGAAAGGAGAAGCTGTGGGTAAGCTCAGATGTGTTGGTAAATGTCACTGGAGAATCCAGGCACAACAGATCTACAGCACTCTGCTCAAGGAAAGCTGGATTTTTGTTGTGTTTTTTTTTGTTTGGTTGGTTTTTGTTTTGTTTTTTTAACTACTATGATTGCAAAGCAAAAGTGATACTAATTTGGAGGGTGAGGTTTGAGTTCTTGAGAGGCAAAGAGCATTTTCCAGTCTTCCCACCACAGGACTTGATTAATAAAGTTTCTGTCACTATTCCGCATGCTTTCATCTCATTTAGATGAGACCTTGTGTAGGGACAATCTTCTGTCTAATGCTTGGATATGTGCTCATTTAGATGAGACCTTGTGTATGGACAATATCCTGTCTAACGCTTGGATATGTGCTGGGAGTGCAAAAGAGGCAGCTTGAATAGCAGTGTGCTGTTGTGCTGCATCCTGCCAGCCTGGTTGGTTGGTTGGGCGTGCTTACCTAGCAGTTGATTTCTGAGCTTTTCAGAAGGGCATCATGCAGTCCAGAAAAGGGAAATTCTCATTCTTTCTATTACCAGATGGCTCTGGGAGATCTTGCCATCCAGAAAACCAAATGAAGCTGAAGTGATTCATGGAAGCAGCGCAATATGTTACTCTTAAATTAGAAGTTAGAAATGCTTTACCCCAGTAATTTTTAAGAAACTGAATGGGTGGCTCAATTCAGCTATCAGGAAAACAGGCATTTCAGGTGCAAATAGGAAAGCAGTCAATTCGTGGGATATTTAGAAGGAAATATGTAGATTTGCTAGCATTGTATTTCTCTGAAATATAAGTAACTTGGAAGCTTTATGTGTTGAATAGGTTATTTAAGCTTTGGTATCACATGAGAAAAAGCTAACCCCTTTTTTGATTCAAGTCATGAAATTAGGTAAGCTTATTGCTAGGGTGGCTAAAAATGAGGTTAGGATGGTGCAAACGTTAATGGTGTTGCACATCTTCACCATTTTAGAAGTCAGGTAGGGAAGTCATAGTTAAATTTATGCTACTTTTGGCCCTCTTCCTTCTGTTTTTCTACAAATCCTTAGGGATGCTGTATGTAGCATACTTGGAAGAAAATGTTCCTAGAAAATGCTTAACGTTTAATAGGCTGCCTTCAGTAATTAAACTATTACATTTATGTATCATGTGCTAATAAACTATTACATTTATGTAGCTGAATATTTACAAGGCATTAGAGATCTAGATGGAGGTCTTGTTTGTTTGGACAGGTCCTATAAAATAAATGTATATAAAAATGATTCTCTGAGATTAGAAATATTGCGACTACTTTTGTTTAAGTTGGAATTTGATGAGTTGTGCTTTTATATAACAAACATCAAAAAATCATATTTCAGTAATTGTTAGCAATAGTACAATTATTAAACTAATTCTGGTCTTGATTTTGTTTTCTCTCTTCTTTTTTAGGTTCAATTTATGAGCCACTTAAAAGTATTAACCTTCCAAAACCAGAGGGGGGAAGTTTGTGGGATAAATTGGATCATTATTATAGAATTGGTAAGTTAGCAGTTGTTCCTACCATGAAAGATTTCTAGTGTAACTGACTACAATATTTACAGTTATGGTTATGACAGTAAACAGCATTCTCTTAAAATAGTATCTGCAGCATTTAATAAGGATTTTTTTTTCTTGGAGGTAAAGCATTCTGTTATTTATAATTTCTCATAACATTCCTGTGATAATATAATGTATTTGGGTATTTTGTACGTAGCTTGAAAAATCATGACCTACTGTCCTGGGTTCAGCTGTAACAGATATTTTTATCCTTCACAGCTGGTACAGTGCTGTATTTTCAGCTTTACTCTGAGAACAGTGCTGATAATGCGCTGATGTTTTTAGTTGTTGCTAAGTAATGCTTACTGCAATCAAGGCCTTTTCAGTCTCAGTGAGGAGGGGCACAGGAAGCTGAGAGGAAGCAGAAACAGGGCACGCAACCCAAAATAGCCAAGGGGTATTCCATACCACAGCACATCATGCCCACTACATAAACTGTGGGGAGTCACGCAGAAGGGCCCCATTGCTGCTTTGATTGGGCTGGGTATCCGTCAGCAGCTGCTGAGGAATTTTGTTGTGCATAACTTGTCTTTATTGTTTTGGGTTTTTTTTAATTTCCTTTCCTTTTTAGTTTTGTATTTTCTCCTTATTATTTTCCTTATTTATTCCCTACATTATGGTGGCAGTAGTAGTGGTTTGTATGGTACCTCAGTACCTTAGTATGGTACCTTAGTTCTTATCTCAACCCATGGGTTTTACATTTTTCAGTTCTTCCCATGACACCTGTGCTCAAAATCATCATCTGCATTTTTTGAATAGTAGAATAACTTCTGTTGCACCTGATAATCTTGGATGGTGAGGGGTAATCTGCTGACAGTTTCTGATGCTGGAACTAACCCAGTTATGAATTAGAATTGATATTTACATGTTAGGTATCATTATTCCTAGTTGAGGATAGTTTCCTAAATTTCTCCTGTGAATTTGGAAGATGCAAAAACTGGAGGGTTGAATTACACTTGTCGAAAATGAAAATATATACTTGGAAATCCAGTCCGGGTGTAAGATGGAATTTAGAATTATTTTGGATGAAGTGGTAACTTAGTATTGTGGCATTAGCCAGCTACAGCTGAGGAAACTTTAAATGGAAAAAAGTTTTCTTGTAGTACTTGTAATAGTTGGACAGGTGATTTGGGAGAAGTTAATTTCTGTTATTAATTTCAGTGCCAAAGTTTTGTTTGTTAGCTTATTTTAAGCCAATTTTAGTGTTTTTTTTTCATTATGAGATAATTTTAAGCCAAAAACATAACATGTTAAAAAAGTGATGGCATATTTTGACTGGGGGGGTTGGGGGTTGTGTTGCATTTTTATTCTAAAGGTACTGAGTTAAATAATTGTAGTTAACCTTCTCCCTACTTATTCCTTTCCTTTTTTGAAAAATTGATGCAATCATCTGGCCTCAGTTAAAAATTTACTTTTTATAAATGTAGGATTCTTCGGAGTTTAACTGTTAAAATTTTATTTATTTCTTTATTATTTTTCATAAAAGGGAAGTTACTGGATTGCATTGTAGAGATTTTGTACAGAGTGGGTTGTATGACGAAAGAGGCATATAGATAGTTTTGAATACTGGGGGCTTTGAGTGTTTGTTTTTGTAAAAAAGTCTAATTTGATTGAAAATCAATATAACAAAAATTTGTATATGTCCTTCTCCTTACCTTTCTCTGTTGTCTGTTTTATGTTGTGTATGTTCTAACAGGTTGTTTACATCTTGATTTATTCCTGACAATCTATGTAGAAACTGAAAGAATTGTCAATATTACTAATACTGGTTTTGGTTTGGTTTTTTTTTCCCCTTTTTCCAGTTAAGTCAACGTTGCTGCTTCATCAAAGCCCAACCACGGGTCTGTTTCCTACAAAGACGCATGGGGATAACCAAAAGGCAAAAGTACACGACAGTCTTTACTGTGCTGCATGTGCCTGGGCATTAGCCCTTGCTTACAGGTGAATTAACTTCTAAACTCACATCTCTCACATTCTTTCTGTTACGCAGTTCCCCAGGAATGTTTTTGAAGATGAAGCTTCAACAAGAAAGTTTTGTAAACTCATAGATTAAATATTTCCAAATCTCAATAAAAATATGTATGTAGCTACTAGTTAAAAATGCCACTCTACTTTGGGTAAGTAAACGTGTTTTCATATAATTTAATTGGTACCAGTAGTCTGAAACAGAGGAATTAATGCATGCTATTAAAAATATAGGTCGTCGAGGCAAGCTGTACTCAAGGATTACTGGTTATTTTAAATGTAGTAGAACAGTATGAAGGAGAAGCAGGTTTGTCCCAGGTAGTAACAGTCTGGGTACTTGTAGCAGACTGAATCCTTGAATGCTGAGAAAAGTGTATTTGGGAAATAATAGTGGCTATTTTCCTCTCTAGGTATAAAGGGTGGGCAGTCTAAGTTGTTAGCTCCTCAGTTGAAAGCTCCTCTTTCCGTTTCTTCCGTTTCCAGTGTTGACTCCTTAGAGAAGTAGGTTAGGAATTTGTGTGGTGTACTATGACCTTAAGAGCTATGGGAGATAATTTATTCATAATGCCTTCTCCTTTAGGTCAGATAACTGCTTTCTGAGATTTAGTATTTCTTGATTCCAACTTTGGCACTTCAGCCACCCAGGAAAACACGGACAGAGGTGATAACTCAAATGCAGTTTTGAGAAAAGATGATGGTGTGCAGATACTGGATAATTTTCTCTTTTTAGCAGTCAACTTCTTGTACTGAGGTAGTGATCATGTTTTTGGACAAAATTCTTGTATATTTAAAGAAGTAGGGCCAGAAACAATATGATGAGCTACTGTTGAAATAAAGATAATCTGCTTAGCAGATAAAAAGTTTTGAGTTTCTTTTTTGTCTCCATTTATTGCTTTAGATTCTGTATCTGACACCACTCTGATCAAAGTTATTAAAGTTGTCTTCTAGGAAATGTGATGAAATCATGCATTTTGAAATAGAAGATGCAGAGTTCTGTGTTTACTTCTGGAGATGCTGTGTCTGAAATCTAATAGGTCTCAAAGTTTCGATAAACTAGCAAAAAATAAAAGGAAATTTATAGTCGGAATGTGTAATTGTGGCTTTATTTTGTTTTATTGAAATTTTTGCATCTTTCTTGTAATACCTCTTTATTGTTGTTGAAATAAAAGCATTTGAAAACAAAACGGATAGAAAAATAGAAGGAAAAATAAAAGACAGGGGTGATTGTTTTAAATTTTCAGCAGCTTATAGAAAAGAGCAGGTTGATGTTACCCAAGTTGTTCAGTCTTTTGTTTTCGTTGTGTACTGTGATAAAAGATGACACATGAAATTTGATGATACATGAAGGGTGGGCAAAGTACCAAGACAAGTAGTTTGTTACTCCCAGTTATGCTCAGAACAGGGCCCTGAACTTCAGATGCTGTGCAGTGAACTTTGTTTGGCAAAGGTTGACGGTTGAAATTAAGTGAGTGGCTAAACAAGCAAGGATAAAAGACGTATGTGGAAGGTTGCATTATCTACTACATGCAGATTACTGTGCTTGATTCATGCCAGTGCTGCTGTTGTGAATAGAGGAAAAACATTGTACCATGAGCTTTCACGTGTGCTCCATTGGTCTGATAAAAGTGAGAATAAATCCTCCTGCTTAAAAAAAAATCTTAACCTATTAATTTTGCATTTTCTGGTTTTATTACTTATGCGGTTGTTTTTTCATTCCTTGTTTCAAACTGAAAGCAAGTACATTTCTTGAATTTAAGTTTATTATTTAAATAGCATGATTTCTGGATGTATATGTTTTTGGAGTTAACACTACCTTCCTAATTTTCCGTGTAGGTAGTAGAACCACAGCATAAACTACTAAAATGTTAAGTGTAGTGAAAAAGGATATGCTCTGCTTGCAGTATAGTTACCATCCACTTACCTGTCATCAAATTAATAACAACTATAAAGTGGACTGAGAAGTAGCAGAGTGCATATTATGCTGGTTTGCATATTTGTATCAGAGACATGTTGTAACTTAGCAGATGTGTTTTCCCCCGAAAGGCTCAATCAAAAATTGAAAACTTGAAAAGACAGAACACATGAATGCAGTGGTGAAGGTTACAATACACACAACACAGTTAAATTCGGATTTGGCATTTTTTAATGTTCAGTAATGTAACGAGTGATTTATGGTATAAAAATGTTAAGGCATCTTGAAACATTTCTGGACATTCAGAACACTGAACTTTTGAGACTCTTATATATACAGCTGTAGTTTATCAGCATCATCAGGAAAGTTGCTGCTTGATTATGAATGGCAGATATTTTGTAGAATTAAAGAGAAGTTGCCTTGATGTTTTGGAACTCTCAACAAAGAATACTGCCTTGCAATGTTAAAATATCAGGCCTGTTTTTTTTTCTTTTCTAAATTCTGAACTGTGAATGTTTCCGCAAGTTGCGACATAAACTAATTTTTAATTTTATTAAGGAAGGATGG
The DNA here is from genome assembly GCF_012275295.1 of Melopsittacus undulatus. Lineage (NCBI taxonomy): Eukaryota > Metazoa > Chordata > Aves > Psittaciformes > Psittaculidae > Melopsittacus > Melopsittacus undulatus. The sequence goes on from NC_047557.1 coordinate 103,941,005, forward strand.
GTAGGGCTGTAAATATATTGATATGAGTATGGGCAGCACTGTTGAACAGTGTTAGCTATATACTTAATATCCCAAAGCGCTAATGTGTCTTCTCACCCTCAACGCATTTCCTGTTTGTTTTACAAGTTATCTCTTTTGCCCAGGCGTATTGATGATGACAAGGGAAGGACTCATGAACTGGAGCATTCTGCTATTAAGTGTATGAGAGGAATTCTTTACTGCTACATGCGTCAGGCCAGTAAGGTAAAATACTATAATGTGGACACAAGCTTTTACTTAATTCTAAGGAATGAATTGAACTGAGAAAACTGATTTCTAAATATAGAAAACTTCAAAAGGGAAATGTGGTATTACTGTGATGCCCAGCTAAGAACAGCTGCTTTGCTATTGTCAGGTTGCAGGATAGAGAAGAGAGAAGCATTTTACAAAGTAAACTGCAGGGTATATTTGAAACTTCTTTGGGTTCCTTTTGCAGTTATCTATCCTGTTTAAACATAACATAATTGGGGTTTTTTAATGTCATTTTCCTGATTTAAATGGAAAGATGTAGAATTTCTTCTGGGTAAGGCAGGATACCGTTTACTTAGTTATTGTACTTGCAGTTGTTATCCTTACCTACATGATTATTTTGATTATACTGCTTGGTTACTTTGGCAGCCACTTCCCAGTATTCTTTGAGCTTATGAGGTCTTCCTACAGTGTAGTAATAATCAGTCTCTAGTACCTAACAGACCTAAGTCAAACAGGAGTTTATTCTGAGAGACTCTATGTGCTGGCCTCATGTAGAAGGAAGATATTTTTTAATAATATTTATTATATATGCCCAAAGCATGACTTGAATAGATGATGCTGCTTGTGACAAAAATTGCAGATGTCATATTGTATTGCTAACAAATAAATGAGCTATGACCTAAAATATGTCAAATGTGTTCATGGACTAGACATGAGAACTCCACAAAACGTTATTCACTTGCTTGCTTCTGGGGCATGTACTTATATGCTATGTATGATTTGTTGGTAGAGAAGAACATGTCATGAAGATATGATCAGTATTGGAAGTTTTCTTAAATGTGGACCAATTACTTGCAATGATTGTTAGAAAATTCAGTAACTGTTGGAGAGCATCGCATGAGTTGAGGAAATATGGAAAAGGATCTTCTTTTGTTACCTTCCTTTTTTTTTTTTACGAATTTGATTTCCTTTCTGTGCCCTACTGGCAGCTCTCTGAGAGTGCAAATTGTTTACTCAGATGGTTTCCTGATGTCACAGACCTTGTATTTCTTGACAAAAAAAGGGAATCAAAACTACTTTAAAACCACTGTAGTTCTTGTTTCATTCCTTTATTTTTAACTTCTTGTATTAATACTTGGCTTATTCCATTCCATCTCTATTCTAAGAAATTCTGTATCATAGAGGCTCGTTCTGAGGTCCAATGATAGTGTCCATGAATAAAAAGTCATTTTAATCTGGGTTACTATTCTTCCTATCTCTAATCTTTTTGTTTTCTTTTTAAGCTATCAGCTTTGCCATCTAGTATTTGTAAATATTTCACTGAATATCTGAATGTCACAAACTGTGCTCCCATGTTTTCCAGGATTTTGTCATGTTCTCTTCTATACCAGATTCTTGGCTCTTACAGCTTTTCATTTGTTGCGTGGTCTTTCTCTGGTGATTTCTGAACACTTTGTAGATCTATAACCCAGAAGGCTTAAAAATTATTAGTATTAATAACAATAATTTTTGTTTTAAAACTTTTGTCACATTTTCAAGTTGTACAACAATAATTATTAGATTTTATGGCTTGTGATTAACAAAAATTACTAAAATTCTTGTTGCTAACATAATTTTTGAACTCTGGTAACAGCTTTACACTAGGAATAGTGAGAGGGAGAGAGATTGTCAACAATCAAGTGGTGATAGGGTAGGCAAGCAAAAAGTTTAAGGTGATGTGAACAGAAGGCACACAACATTAACTCAAGTGGGATTGTCCCAAGAGCAGGTGTGAAAATAAGGAGGTACCTGTGGGACAGCATTATGGAATAGAAAGCTCTTGTACCCTTTCTGGGAAATCAGTGTATTTGGGTGCCTCTCAGCAATGCCCTGCACTAATGCATGCAGCATGAGGAATTAAAAGGAGGAATTAGAACTGTGTGTGCAGCTCCAGGGCTGTCATGGGATCACAGCTGTGTGGTAGGATAGCTCAGGTGACTGGAACACTCTGGATGGATAAGGACAGGGCAGGAAGGTGAGGGGGGGGAAGTGCCCCATATGTGAGGAAGTAGCTGAAATTCATGGTCATCTGCTAGGAAAAGGTTCACCACCTTTCACGCCAGCTGAGAGCTCATGGGTCAGAATTCTATATGTACATTTCAGACCTGTGAATTCAGAGTAGGAATGATATGCTTTCTACTGAGATTTCAGTTCCAGCAAAATGAGGTGGTGTTTGTCCAGAAGAAGGAAGTGACTAAGCATGTGTGCCTGTCTATTACAGATTAGATAGATGTGTTGAATATTTATATTCTTTACGTATACTTTTAAGTATATATTCTGGTAAGTTTCTGTAACTGTTTTTTATAAATTTTATATAGTGGTCATAGCAATAAATTTTGAAATACTTTAGTTACATAGTGAATTTGTGGTTGCCAGATATATTTAAATTACATACTCTGATTTATGTTTTGCCTTTAAATTCACCTTTAGGTTCAGCAATTTAAGCAGGACCCCAAACCATCTGGATGTCTTCATTCTGTTTTCAGTGCACACACTGGAGATGAGGTCTTCTCCCATGAGGAGTACGGCCACCTTCAGGTAAAATATGCATGTGGGTGTAAGTGAAAGTTTGGATGATTTTAAATAGTGTTACTGTTGATCCATTCTTTCACAATGCAGCTGTCTCTGTTTAGATTTGTGTTAAATGTCTTGTACTTGATAAAACTGAAAATCCTGAAAATGGTGAAAAAGACTTTGAAATACAACTCAGTGGTATGTTTTGGTCAGAAGGTGCTGAAACAGCTGCAGGATTTGTGGAGGTAGATGGTTGGTTATGAAGTTGCTGTTTTTGAGAACAACAGATGACTGTCAATAAAGAATCCTGGCACAAAAATGTTGAAAAAGTAAAGCAAAAGATTTCGTGTAATCTTCCATTGAATATTATATTTTTTTATTAACATTCCTAGCTTTATTTTCCATAAGTCTGAGCAATTTTCATTCATAGTAAAGATTTAATACACGGTTAACAGCTTAGTCTGGTTACAAATAGTTGTTCACTGTTTTGTGTAGTGGTTCCTATCCTAGTCAGATTCACTGCATAATTAATTGTCTTACTGGCTTTCAATTTCCAGAGTGTTGGTTTGCACTTTTTTTCTCCTTCTCTTTGCCCTCAGACCCTTTTTTGCATTCATGACCTTGTTATTTTGCATTCCATAACTGCATACTCCTTTTTTGCTAGTGAAATTGCTAGTGAAATTATTCAGAAGTGACAGTAGGTTGATGATTATTTAACTTTATAGTGACATCACTTAAATAGTTTGTACCGTAAACGTACTGAGAAAAACAATTTGTGGGGTTATCCTAAGTTAGCATTTTGAACTTTTATGTGAAGCTTCCTGAAAATACACATTTTCTGTCTGAAGGAGGAGACAATAAGTTTGGGATCTGGGGAGTGCTGAGTAATAGTTTGAAGTCTCTTGTGGCACCTCAACCCTTCCCATAAACATAAATGTACATTCCCTTCTGTCATCAGCAGATCTCAAAAAATAGAGCCATTTCAGCTCCATGGAGACAACAGCAAACAGACTAACTGAGGCTGTTCAGTTGGGAAGAATGAAATATATTCCACAGTAGGCCTGCTGTTATTGCTGTACTTGGTGCTTTTCAAATTACATGAAGAAATTGAAGTCAGTGGTCTTTAAATCTTTTGCAATTTTTAGAAGTTGGATTTTGTTCTTAATCAGCTGTGTTTCAGATGAGAATTCAATTTTTTGTTCTAGGTGTTTTCCCTGGATTTCATATGCTGAGATTGTGGTTTTATAGCTCATTGATGCAACTTGTTATAAATTTACTTTTCCTATTGGACAAATTCTCAGTTACACTAGAATTCTGTGTGACAGAAGCAGTTTTCTTTGATTAATCAATATTATGGTGCTCATCTGTACAGCTGTTAAAGGTGATTACTGTTAATAATAAATGCTGTATACAGCTACAAAAGAAAAAAGTTTTCACATATATAGCCGTATTTGAATGTTGTAATTATACTTCTGTCAATTGATAATGCTAAAATTCCAGTTATGGATAAAGTTAATTGCTTTTTAGGTATCACAGGATCATGGAATAGTTAGGGTCGGACCAAATATGCTGTGTACTATTCAATACGCTGCTTGCCTTCTTGGTGCTCTACTGGCTAATAAATTGTGAAACAGCTTGTGACTGATTTGATTGCCTGTGGGTCAAAGCAGCATGCCTAAGCGTAAACATTTTAGTATCATAGTTTCAAATAATTTATTATACTGCATCAGCAGTTTTAAAAGACAGCGCCTCTTTGTGGGATTTCTTTCTGTTGATTGTTACCACATCATTACATCTATGATACTGGTAGACTGGGATAATATTTTTGAAGAACCGAAACTGTTATAGTGGGACCATTTCTGTTCATAAGTTGTACCACATTTACGTTGCTTATGTGACTCCAATAAACGTAAAGTTAACTATAGTTTCTTTTCTGTCTTTAATTACTTCAGATAAATGCTGTGTCATTATTTCTCCTCTATTTGGTTGAGATGATCTCTTCGGGGCTACAGGTCATCTACAACACAGATGAGGTATGAATAGATTTCTGATGCTAAAACACATGCTCTATTAAGTTGTTTGGGTTTTTTTTCTTGATTTTAACTGTAAAATAATTGTTTTGGACATACACTGCAGATACTCTCCCCTTTCTAATGGAAGTCAGAGCAGATGAAAGGAATGAATGGATAATGAAATAAATTAATAGCTAATAAAGTGTTAGATATGGAAAGAGTGAATGTAAACGACATTGAAAACTTTTATAGTTCCTTGCTATACTGCAAGGTACAGGGTGAAGATTTAAAAGATCTGTTAGGATGGTTAACTTCGAGTTACGTTTTTTTCATGTTTCTTCTTATTTCAGCCTGTCAGTTAGTGCATTCTGTCAGGTGGAATTTCAATATAATAAATAATAGGATTAATTTTCTGCAAAGCTGAAGCACTTCAAATACATATGAACCTTTGGGTGTGTTAAGAAGTTTTCTTGTATCTTTAATTGAAGATAATACAATTTTATATCGTGGTCAGAGATGTTTGTAAGATTGTTAATTGTCCTGTAAATAAGATGATAATAGCCTTGGCTCAAGGACAGGTCATGCCAGGACAATCTGTTCTCCTGCTCTAAAATTAGGTTTTGCTCTGAGGCAGGAACAGAAAGTGCAGGATTTCTGTTGTCCCTTTCCCTTCTGCTTCCCCTTCTGCTTCTGCTGCCACTTCCCCTCTTCCTCTCTGCCCACTGTTTTATTAATCTGAACTTGTTTGAGTTTACTCTGGTCTGTTTGGTTATCACTGCTGTATTGCCTTAAAAAGCTTAAATGTACTTAATGTACTAACATACTTAAAAACTGATTTTTCCAGTACTAGTGTATTTGCATTATATTTTTGAAAATAATGTTTTTTCTTTAGATAATGTCCTGGGTTTAGCTATAAGTTACTTTTCTCCTTCCTAGTAGCTCGTGCAGTGCTGTGTTTTTGACTTCAGTGTGAGAACAGTTATAACACACTGATGTTGAGTTGTTGTTTAAGTAATGTTTACCCTGATCAAAGAATTTTCAGTCTCATGCTTGGCCAATGAGGAGAGGCACAAGAAGCTGAGATGAAGCAGAGACAGGGCACCTGACCCAAAGTAGCCAAAGGGATATTCCATACAGCAGCACATCATGCCCACTATATAAACTGGGGGAGTTACCTGAGAGGCCCACATCACCGCTGGGGTCAGCCTGGGTATCGATTGGCAGGTGATGAGCGATTGTATTGTGCATTGCTTTTGTTTATTGTTTTCTTTTCCTTTTCCTCTTGTAGTTTTATATTGTCTCCCCTTGTTATTTCCTTATTATTATTGCTGGTGGTAGTAGTAGTGGTTTTGTGTGGTACCTTAGTTACTGGACTGTTGTTATCTCAACCCATGGGATTTTCATTCTTTCAATTCTCCTCCCCATCCCTCCAGAAGCAGGGGGGGAGAAGGGGAGGAGTGAGCTAGCGGCTGCATGGTTCTGTGAGTTACTGGCTGGGCTTAAACCACAACAGATAAGGAGAAAAGTAAGTGATGCAACTTGTCTCCTTTCTCACTTAGTTAGATTATATGATAGGTCTATATTATTTTCTTTGAATTGCCTTTATGTCTGTGAGGAGGCAAATGTGTATGATGATGGTTTTACTTAGCTTGACTTTTAATTTATATTATCCTACAGATGTTTGCGTGTCATAACAGAATCCACAGAAAAAGTGCATGTGCATTGACTCTCCAGTCAATATCCAGTTGGTTGATATTCTCTACTTCAATGTCAGGATGTAGTTTTCATTGCAACTTTGGCCTAGGAATCTGTGGACTATAGAGGTTTACACTAAGATTATCTTACTGCAGACCTGTATATTCTGATAGTCTCTGTATAGCTTCAACAGTTCCATATATTCTCAGATCTCATTATCACCACATAATTGTGGTATTTCCAAGTTTTCTGTTTGTCTAGATAGTATGCAGGATTGTGGCATTGGCAGCCCCATGGGTGTGCCAACCTGCTACCCAAGTGTCAAGTTGGATGTACTTAGTGTCTTTGCTTTTGTAGAGAGAATAGTGAAGTGGAAAGTACTGGCAAAAGGTTGATATTTGGTAGGCTATCTGCATGGTTATATTTGCACACAGAACTCGTGTTTTTGAATGATGCAATCATTGAATACCACGTTCCTTGATGTCAGGCGTGGCAGCTGTGAGTGTGTTAGCATCTAGTTGCATGTGTTTGCAGTTGGAAGTTGAATTTAATCTCATCTTTGCAGCCATAACAAAGAGAATAGTATTTGATTGTGCAAGTGAATGAATTTGAGAGCAGTTAGCTGTGCATAAAACAGAGTGGCACTAGTATTTGCAGTCATTCATGTTGCCTGTGCATTCTTTCTTACACCTTGCTCTCCACATGCTTCGTTTCTGGATAAATTAGCTTAACACACAGAATCCATAATTTCTGTAAGTGCTTTGTCATTGACTTGGTTACAGTACTTACATGCCAATGATACGGATAGTTGCCTTCTGATAATTTTGTTTTGCAACCAGTTACTTGATGCATTTTTTTCTGTAAATCTGTTGTTTGGAAGCCCTTAGTTAGTCTCATAAAATATCAGTACTTGGCCATTTTTTTCTTGTGTTCTGAACATCATAACTGGTAGAAAGTCATCAGTAAGATTATGTATTTCTGTGTATTGGTGCTTGCCTCTTCATTTAGCTGATGCATCTGAATTTCAGTTATTGATAGATATAGGAGGAGCCCCACTCTTAATCACTATGTATTCTAGCTTCATTCAGAAAGAGTTCATTGTAACACAACCAAGTGCGAAATTACAGGGATGAATACTAGTGGGCATATACGAAGAGTGGGGTGTTTTCCTTGAAAATCATAGAATCATAGAACACTTAGGGTTAGAAAGGACCTTAAGATCTTCTAGTTCCAACACCCCCCGCTGTGGGCAGGAACACCTCACACTAAACCATATCACCCAAGGCTTCGTCCAACCTGGCCTTGAATACTGCCAGCAATGGAGCATTCACAACCTCCCTGGGCAACACATTCCTATGCCTCACCCTAACAGAAAAGAATTTCTTTTCTATATGCAATCTAAACTTCCCCTGTTTAAGTTTGAACCCGTTACCCCTTGTCCTGTCACTACAGTTCCTAATGAATAGTCCCTCACCAGCATCCCTGTAGGCCCCCTTCAGGTACTGAAAGGCTGCTATGAGGTCTCTACACAGCCTTCTCTTCTCCAGGCTGAACAGCCCCGACTTTCTCAGCCTGTCTTCATATGGGAGGTGCTCCAGTCCCCTGATCATCCTTGTGGCCTCCTCTGGACTTTCTCCAAGAGTTCCATGTCCTTTTTATGTTGAGGACACCAGAACTGCACACAATACTGGAATACTGGAATACAAGTGAGGTCTCACGAGAGCAGAGTAGAGGGGCAGGATCACCTCTTTCAACCTGCTGGTCACGCTCCTCTTGATGCAGCCCAGAATACGGATGGCTTTCTGGTCTGCAAGCACACACTGCTGGCTCATGTTCATTTTCTCATTGACCAACACCCCCAAGTCCTTCTCTGCAGGGCTTCTCTGAATCTCATCTTTGCCCAACCTGTAGCTGTGCTTCAGATTGCTCCGACCCACGTTTAAGACCTTGCACTTATCATGCTTAAACTTCCTGAGGCTGGCATCAGCCCACCTCACAAGCGTGTCAAGGTCCCTCTGGATGCCATCCCTTCCTTTCAGCGCATCAACTGAACCACACAGCTTGGTGTCATTGGCAAACTTGCTGGGAGTGCGCTCAATCCCACTGTCTACGTCACTGACAAATGCTAGCTTTAAAAAGATTTAGTGTACAGAATATTGCACATGACCACCACACAGTGAAATTTTATCAGAGACATGTAATAAATAGAGACAAAAGTAAGAACAGAATTACATGTATCACTGATGGGTTGCTATTAGCAAAAAGAATGTGTCTGCAATAGTAACTTTTTAAGATTTACAGAAAAATTGAGAGAAAGGGACAAAACAGGTAGGTATACAGGTAAATTAAGATTAAAACAAATAACTTTCAGTAAAAATTTTATATTTATCTCATAGCTCATTAAAAAAAATTAAGTATCACTCGACTGTACTAAAGGGGTTTGTTCTCTGTAGATCATAGAATCATAAAATGGTTTGGGTTGCAAAGGACCTTAAGAGCATGCAGTTCCACCCGTCTGCCATGGGCTGGAGTGCCTTACACTAGACCATGTCACCCAAGGCTCTGTCCAGCGTGGCCTTGAACACTGCCAGCGATGAAGCATTTAAATCTTTGGGCAACCTGTGCCAGTGCCTCACCATCCTAATATATAACCCGAGCTCCCCCTGATTAAGTTTAAGCTCATTAACCTTTCTCCTATCACTACAGTCACAGAATCACAGAATCCCAAGAGAGGAAGGGACCTCGAAAGATCATCTAGTCCAACCCCCCTGCAAGAGCAGGGTAACCTAGAGTACATCACACAGGAACTTGTCCAGGCAGGCCTTGAATATCTCCAACACAGGAGACTCCACAACCCCCCTGGGCAACCTGTTCCTGTGCTCTGTCACTCTCACAGTAAAGAAGTTCTTCCTGATGTTAATGTGGAACCTCCTATGCTCCAGTTTATACCCATTGCCCCTTGTCCTACCACTGGATATCACTGAAAAAAACCTAGCTCCATCATCCTGACACCCACCCTTTGCATATTCATAAACACTGATGAGGTCACCCCTCAGTCTCCTCCAAGCTAAAGAGACCCAGCTCCTTCAGCCTCTCCTCATAAGGGAGGTGTTCCACTCCCTTCATCATCTTTGTGACTCTGCACTGGATTCTTTCAAGCAATTCCCTGTCCTTCTTGAACTGAGGGGCCCAGAACTGGACGCAATGCTCCAGATGTGGCCTCACCAAGGCAGAACCTCTCTTGCCCTACTAACCACACCCTTTCTAATGCAACCTAGGATGCCATTTGCCTTCTTGACCCCCTTCAGATATTGGAAGACAGCTGTGAGGTTTCCATATGTATTTTCTTTAGGATGAACAACTCCAAATTTTTTTGCCTGTCTTCATATGGGATGTACTCCGAGCCCCCCTTATCATCTTCATGGTCCTCCTCTGGATGATCTGCAGCAGCTCCATGTTCTTCTTATGTTGAGGGTACTAGAACTGCAGATAGTACTCCGAGTGGGATCTCACGAAAGCAGTATGACTGTGTTTATAGCCATTTGTCTTTTTCCATTCTCTTTTCTCACAGAATTGTGGATGAACGAGTGTAAGTGCTGTGTTTGTGGTTAAATTTCCTGGAAGTGCTGTGTAAAAAAATTAATCATCAATGTAACTTTTCTATAATGAAGCAACTCCAAATGTCTCTTTCAGCAATGTAAATGAATAAAAAGTGTCTGCTTAGATAAGTCTTCAGGTGTAGTTAAATACACCTTAAATTCTTTAAAATATTTTCTACTCTTTTAGTATTCAGTTGAAACATATTGGTCCAAGATATTTTAATTATAAATTGATTCAGAGTTTTATTTATAAAGGAGTATGTTTTAATTTGCATAAGTATGTATTATCTTGAGCTAATATAATAAAAGTTTGGCAGATCGTTTCTCTTAAAATTAATTACAAAACAGCACCAAGATTTCTGTGTCCTACTCTTGTAGGATTCAGGTTTTTTTGCCATGTGGTGCTTTTTAGGACAGATCTTTTTTAATAGATCAAAATCCCATCTTCTCGGAGCTATTCAAATGTGTGTGTTGAATATGAAATAATTTTTATCCCAGGCTTTGTAGGAACTTTTGCATAAATCTCAGCATCACCTGATTTGAACAGCTCTTAGTGATTAAAACCTGGTTTTAAAGGAATATCTGAAATGGGGAACATCATTCTTCAGGGGGAAAAATGGAAGGCACATTATGATGGCTGAGGAAGAACAACTTTGTCTTTTTGGAGAAAAAAAAAAAAGGGCCAAAAACTAGTAAAACCCCCGAACAGAAGAAATTATATTTTCAGTTTCCTTCAGTCACATTTGCTTGCTTGCTTTCTTTTCCATAGGTTTCCTTCATTCAGAATCTTGTCTTTTGTGTGGAAAGAGCCTATCGTGTGCCAGATTTTGGTGTCTGGGAAAGAGGAAGTAAATACAACAATGGTAGTCCAGAACTGCATTCAAGGTATGTGAGCAAATGTAGTTCTTTCTGTCAAAGCAAGTAAACGTGATTTGAACAAAAAGAATTCATGGGGTGACTTAAAAATAGTTATTAAAATACTGCTTGAGATAAATTAAGCTTCTCTAAAGACTAAGAGATGTATTTTAGGAAACTGTGAAGTGTAATTTCATCATCCTATGCATGTTGAAATAGCTACATAGATGCTTACCTATTTGAATATTCAAATCCCAATAATTATGTGCAGCTGCATGCATATTATTGTGAAAATTGTATTCAGAACAGTTCAGAGTCTTGAGGCATGTGCAGAAGATTGTATACACCAAAATATTTAGATATATCTTGGTTTAAGGTGTTGAATTATGAATCTAAATTTTCTCATCACCATGCTGGGAGGAATATGCTGAACACTGAAGGATAGCCTTTTCTGCAAGTTCTATTCCAGGTTCTTCAGATGCTACAAGTAGCTGGGTGTTCTGACTCCTGTCCTGTGAGACATTTAGGAATGTTCTTAACATTTTAACATTAGAGTGGTCCAGTTCAGTAAAATTGCTCACACATAGCCTATCCTAAAGGATCAAATCTGTAATGTGACAACTTGTTACTGTTGGTTTTTTCACTTTTCTGAGTTTTCATTATTTATAAAATGGCTATAGATTGCATATTTTAGGGTTTTTAAAATATTATTGGTCATCATAATATCACTGGTTTGCAAATAGTACACATGTATTTCTTACAATCATGCAATAGTTAGTGTTAGAAAGGAGCTTAGGATCATCTAGTTCCAACCACCGTGCCATGGGCAAGGACACCTGACACTAAACCATGTTGCCTAAGGTTCTGTCCAAACTCATAGTTGGCACAGAGGTGAGACTGACTGGTTTGTAGTTCCCTGGTCATCCATTTTCTCCTTCTTGAAAATGGGGGTTATATTTCACTTTTTCCAGTTATTGGGAACTTCAACTATTGCCATGATTTTTCAAATATGATGGACAGTGGCCTAGCAACTTAATTCACCCGCTCCTTCAGGACCTGCGGATGGATTTCATCAAGTCCTGTGCACTTGTGCACATTCAGGTTCTTAAGATGGTCTTGAATCAGGTCCTGTCCTACAGTGGGCCTAAGGTCTTCATTCTCACAGTCTCTGCATCTGCCTTCCAAGACTTGGGTAGTATGGTCAGAGCATTTACCAGTGAGGACTGAGGCAAAGAAGTCATTAAGAACCTGAGCCAGGGTAGCCAGTTCTCCTGATAGCTTCCGGAGAGGGCCCATGTTGTTCCTAGTCTGTCTTTTATTCGCTACATACCTACAGAAACCCTTCCTGTTACCTTTCACATCCCTAGACAAGTTTTATTCCAACTGGGCCTTAATTTTCCTAACCTTTTCCCTAGCTTCCCCGACAACATCCCTGTATTCTTCCCAGAACTTAAACAGGGAAGTTTGGGTTAGATATAAGGAAGAAGTTCTTTACTCTGAGGGTGATGAAGCACTCGCACAGGTTGTCCAGAGAAGTGGTAAATGCTCCATCCCTGGTAGTGTTCAAGGCCAGGTTGGACAGAGCCTTGGGTAGCATGGTTTAGTGGGAGGTGTCCCTTCCCATAGTAGGGGAGTTGGAAGTAGCTGATCTTAAGGTCCTTTCCAACCCTAACTGTTCTATGATTCTGTGTCACCCAAGGCCCTGTCCCATCTGGCCTTGAACACTGCCAGCGGTGGAGTGTTTAACCACTTCTTTGGGCAACCTGTGCCAGTGCCTCACCACCCTCACAGTAAAGAACTTCTTCCTTATATCTAACCCAAACTCCTGTTTAAGTTTAAACCCATTAACCCTTGTCCTGTCACTGCAGTCATCTCAAGGCACTACAGTCTCTGATGAAGAGCCCCTCTCCAGCACCCTTGTATCCCCCCTTCAGATATTGAAAGTCTGCTATGAGGTCTCCACACAGATTTTTCTTCAGGCTGAACAGCTCCCATGTTTTCAACTTGTCTTTGTACGGGAGGTACTCTAAGCCCCCTTATCATCCTCATGGCCCTCCTTCTGGACAGTCTTCAACAGCTCCACGTCTTATGTTGGGAACACTAGAACTACACAGTGTACTCCAAGTGGGGTCTCATGAGAGCAGAGCTGAGAGGCAGGATCACCTCCTTCAACCTGCTGGCCATGCTCCTTTTGATGCAACCCAGCACATGGTTGGTTTCTGGGCTGTGAGCACACACTGAAGCCAGCTAATGTTCAGTTTCTTGTGGACCAACACCCCTAAGGCCTTCTTCTCAGGGCTGCTCTAGATCACTTTTCTGCCGAGCTTGTACCTGTGCCTGGGACTGTCCCAACCCAGGTGTAGGACCTTTCAGTTTGCTTTGTTAAACCTCATGAGGCTGGCAATGGCCCACCTCTCAAGTGTGTCAAGGTCCCTCTGGATCCCTTCCCCTCCCTGCAGTGTATCAACTGCACCACACACCTTGGTGTGGCTGGCAGACTTGCTGAGGGTACATCAATCCCAATCACAATGTTGCTGACAAAGCTGCTGAACAGGATCACTCCTACACTGACTTCTGAGGGACACCACTCGCCATGGTCCCCATATGGACATTGAGCTGTTGACTGCAATTCTGTATGCTTGTGTTACTTATTTTTTGCAGTATTCTGGTTATTCAGTATGTGAATTTCCTCCAGGGAAAACAACATTTTTTAAGTAGATGGGAATAGGCGTAGTTTTGTCTTAATCTAGACTGACATTTACTGGTTGGTTTTCTAATTATGAGGTGGACTGAGACAATATAACAGGTCATTGATCTGGCACAAAAGAAAGTCCTACGAAGTAGCCTTTGGTTATCAAAAACAGGTATTGCCCCTATTTATCGTTCCTTGTATGCTAGTTGATACTCTGCTTCACTGTAGGAAGCCGTAGACAATTTCCCTTGTTATCATAAATCAGAAAAAATCAAAGATGGCCTCATCCATACAATTTTTGAATGCTTTCAGGGATGGTGATTCCACCACTTCCCTGGACAGCCTGTTCCAGTACCTGACCACCCTTTTGGTGAAGAAATTTTTCCTAATATTGCATCTAAACCTCCCCTAGCACACCTTGAGGCTGTTTCATCTTGTCCTAGCACTTCTTACTTGGGAGAAGAGACTGACCCTGTCATGGTTTGAGCATGTTTTGAGGGTGTTTTTTGTTCAAGGTTTTTTCCAGCCAGGTGGAGGAGGGGAGTCCGGGAGGAAGGAGAGACAGGACACCTGACCCAGGCTAGTCAATGAGGTATTCCATACCATAGCACGTGATGCCCAGGATGTATACTGGGAAAGAGAAGGCAGGAGGAGGGAGCTCTGGAGGAAAATGGAGGAGGGAGCACATGGTGCTCGGCCAGGCAGGGTGGAGTGAGTTATGGATCCGTGGCTGGTGGGGTGTTGTATTCTTTTCACTTGTTGTTTGCTGTATCATTATTATTTGTAGTAGTAAATGGCAGTAGGGGTTTTGTGTTATGCCTTAGCAATTAAACCGTTCTTATCTCAATCCGTGGGGGCTACATTCTTTGGATTCTCCTTCCTAACTCTCTGGGAGTTGGGGGACTTGGTTTAAACTACAACAGATCCTCACCTCACTACAACCTCCTTTTCAGGTAGATGTGGAGGATGATTAGGTCCCCCTAGAGCCTTTGCTTCTCCAGACTAAACACCCCCAGTTTCCACAGCTGTTCCTGATAAGACTTACTCTCCAGACCCTTCGCCAGCTCTCTTGCCCTTCTCTGGACCTGCTCCAGCACCTCATGTCTTTCTTCTAGTGAGGTGTCCAGAGCTGAACACAGTAGGCAAGGTGAAGCCTCAGCAGTGCCCAATACAGCGGGATGATCACTTCCCTGGCCCTTCTGGCTGTGCTGTTTCTAGTACAGGCTAAGATGCTGTTGGCCTTCTTGGCTGCCTGAGCACACTGCAGGCTCATGTTCAGCTCCATCAGTCAGCACCCCTGGTCCATTTCCGTGAGCAGCTTTCCAGCCACTCTTCCCCAAGCCAGTAGCATTGTATGGGGTTGTTGATGCAAATGCAGGACTCGGCACTTTGCCTGATTGAACCTCACCACTGACAGTTGTTCCAGCCTGTGCAGATCCCTCTGCAGAGCCTTACTGTTCTTCAGCAAATCAACAAATCCCAGCCAACTTGGTGTCATCTGCAGATTTACTGAAGATGCAATGGATCCCCTCATCCAGATCATCAAAGAAGATATTAAACAACACTGGCCCTAAAACTGAGCCCGGAGGCACACCATTAGTGACCAGTCTTAAACTAGTTGTGATACCATTTACCACCACTCTTTGGCTTTGCTCATCCAGCCAGTTTCCAACCCAGTGAAGAATCCTATTCAGGCCATGAGCAGGCAGTTTTTCCAGTAGAACACTGTAGAAGAGTGTCAAATGCTTTACTTAAATCCAAATACACAATGTCTATAGCTTTTACCTTATCAACCAGGCAGGTCATCGTATCATGGAAGCAGATTAGGTTGGTCAATCAGGACCTGCCCTTCACGAATCCATGCTGGCTGAGCCTGATGGCTCTGTTTTCCCACACATGCTTTATGATCTTACTTAGGATCAACTACTCCATGACTTTCCTTGGCACTGAGGTCAGGCTGACAGGCCTATTCCCAGGGTTTTCCTTCCTGCCCTTTTTGCAGAGGGGTGCAGTAACACTGGCCAACCTCCAATCTACTTGGACCTGCCCATGAGACCAGGACTGCTGATACATGATGGAGAGTGGCTTAGCAAACTTCTCTGCCAGCTCCTTCAGCACTCTTGGGTGTAACCCATCCAGCCCCATACATGTATGTATGTGTAAGTGGAGCAGAAGGTCTCTAACCATTTCTTCCTGAACTATGGGGACTTCAGTCAGCTCCCTATATCTGCCATCCAGCTCAGGGGACTGAGTACCGTGAGAATAGCTGGTGTGGCTATTAAAGACTGAGGCAAAAGCAGCATTAAGTACCTCAGTCTTTTCCTCATTCTCCATTACTAGGTTTCCTCTAGTATCCAGTAGAGGATCAAGGTTCTCCTTGGCCCTCCTTTTATTGCTAATATATTTGAAAAAGTACTTTTTATTATCTTTTACAGCAGTGGCCAGATTTAGTTTCATCTCTTCTTTTGCCTTTTTAACTTTCCATATAACATAACAACATCCTTACACATTTAATGGGGTGACTATCCCTTCTTCCACAGGTGATAAACTCTGTTTTCCTGAGTTCCAGCACTGTCTCCCTGTTCAGCCAGGCTGGTGGTCTTCCCTGCTGGTTTGATTTCTGGCACATAGGGACCCCCTGCTCCTGAACCTTAAGGATTTAATTCTTGAAGAGTGTCAAGCCTATTTGGACCCCGTTATTCTTTTGTAATAGTTTCCCAAGGAATTCTGACAGCCAGCATCCTAAGCAAGCCAAAGTCAGACCTCCAGAAGTCTAAGCTGCAGGTTTTGCTCATCTTCTTCCTGACTTCTCCAAGGATTGAAAATTGAGTCATTTTGTGTTGCCCAAGCTGGCCTCCAACCATTGCTTCACCCACCTGTCCTTCCCTGTTTGTGAACAGTATATCTAGCCACACACCTCCCCTAGTTTGCTCAGTCACTAGTTGGGTCAGGAAGTTACCTTCCACACCCTCCAAGAACCTCCTGGACTGTTTGTTCTCTGCTGTGTTGTGCTTCCAGCAAACATCTGATAGGTTGAAGTCCCCCATGAGAACAAGAGCAAGCAATTGTGAAATTTCTCCCAGTTGTTTGAAGAACACTTCATCTATAGCTTCATCCTGGCTGGGTGGTCTATAACAGACTCCTACCAGGATATTAGCTTGATTGGCCTCCATCTTGATCTTTACCCACAAGCATTCAGCCTTTTTACAACATGGAGTTCAATGCAGTCTATACACTCCCTGACTTACAACACAGCCCCACCATCTGTTTTTCCTGGCCTACCCCTTCTGAAGAGCCTGTAGCCATCTACTGTAGCACTCCAATCATGTGAATCATCCCACCACGTTTCTGTGATGGCAGTTCTGTCTTGATGCCCTGCTGTACAGTGGCTTCCATCTCCTCCTTGTTGCCCATGCTGCAGGCATTGGCACAGATGCATTTTAGTTGCCCTGTGAACCTGGGCTCCAACAGCAGTGGCCTGGTACCCGATGGCTTATGTCTAGTGAGCCTGATATTATCCCTTTCCCCTTCAAACATAGTTTAAAGCTCTCTCTATAAGCTCTGGTAGCTCCTGGGCTAGAATCCTGTTTCGCCTTTGAGACAGGCATACCCCATCTGCCACCAGCATGCCTGGTGCTGTGTAAAACTGACCAGTGGTCAAAAACCTCAAATTCTGGCACTGACAGCAGTCACGAAGCCAGGAATTAATTAAATTGATTTTTCTGATGTAACCATTGCCGTTATGTGCAACTGGCAGGAGGAATGACAACACTGCTTGGGCTCCTGAACCAGTCAACCCAATTCCCTGAAGTCCTTCTTGCGTCCCCTTAGGCTTCTTGATTTCTACATTTCCCACCTGGAAGACAAATAAAACATAGTAGTCACAGGGCCATACCAAGACAAGTGAGTTTTCTGATGGCATTCCTCACCCTAACCTTGGAAGGCAGCAGCCTTCTCTGTGAGTGTGATCAGACTGTCATATGCGACCCTCTGTTCCCCTTAGGGTGGAGTCACCAATCACTACCACTACATTTTTTATTTTTTTTTTTAGTACAGCTGGTCATAATATGAGGTGTTCTCTGACTTTCCTGTGGGAACTTTTCTAACCTAGATGATCCGTTATCGTCACCTTCATCGCTTTTCTGATCCTGAAGTACCAGGGCCTAGTTCTACTGGGGTACTAGGGAGTGTGACACAAGCTGGAGGGTAATACACTGTCTACTCCAAGGAGTAACCTCTTTCCAGCCTCCCTTGTCTCCTAAGATTTTTCCATCTGCCTGATGGCAAGAAGGTAGGGGATCCTGAAGTTCTTTTGTGTCAGGAGGCTGGCTTGCTACTCTCAGGGATGGTAGGGTGTGGGTCTACCAGTCAAGATCCTCCTTGGATTCCCTCATGCCCCTTAGCTGATCCACCTTCTCCCTTAGCTCTGACACCATACAGAGCAAATCATCAGCCTGCTGACATATTAGACTGCCACCATCTAACATTGTCAACAGGCTCTGACACTTACTGTTGACGCAGGAGTCACAGACAACGCTGAGACGATCAATGTGATCAAGCGATTGCCAAAGTTTATTCTGATACAGTGCTCCTTTTATACCCTTACACGCTTAGGTTTCTTATGTAACAGCCTTGGATACTGAGCTCTAATTGGTTAGTCTAGAGGTTACTACCGTTTACAAAGCTAATGTTTATAACTTGTTATAATTGTGATTAAATACTTTACTCTAAAAATACAGTGGGAAACTACAACCTTGGCAGAGATCATTCTCTGCATGATTTCAGTGGAAAATTACAGAGGCCTAACAAGACAATTGACCTTGCTTATGCCTGCCAAGAATCTTCTTACTTTACAGTAATAAGGCTCAGGGTATCAGGATCACTCAATACGTGGCCTTGGCTCTTTAAGAATTCCCACAACTTACTACAGCCAGACACTGGGAAATTACATGTTTTATATGGGACCTCTGTCTGGGTGGCCATGTCCTTCATGGCCAGTAGGGAAGACTTAGTTTTCTTTGCTTTCTGTTGAGAGAATGCCATCTTAGAGGACTTCCTTGATGACAATTGGCTGAGCTCGCCTCTGCAGCCTGCTGGGCTGCTGGACCCTTTCCACTCACCTGCCTGCTTGTCCTGCTGGTGCCAGCTACGGCACTGTGCTCCAGTCACTGTGCTCCCAAGGATGGTGTTTACCCATTTCGCGATGGCGTCACCCTCAGTTAGTCAGCTGCTTGCATCAGCAGAGCTGACATCTCCTGGGCAAGTCCTGACAAAGACGAATCTCCTCTGGTGGCTATTGCAGTTCAGTGTCGAGAACTCCTGGATGCTGTGTTTTCCTCATGCCCTGCTGCTGAAGGCTTAAAAAGATGTATTTAGATATTTTTGAGGAAAGCCCTGGGTACACTATAATATTCTCTGTCCCTTATTACAGTTCTATTGTAATGTACCTACCTGAGAGAGTTAAAAAAAATAAGATTTCAAGAAGTGATGATAACTAATTGGTTTTAGTCACAAATGATGTAGCTATGTCTTCAATGATTATGGACTCCAGAGCAGTTACTTAAGTTTCAATATTGAATATGCAGTACTCCTGGCCCTTAAAACTGACACTGTAACCTTTCTTATTGTGTGCGTTTGCTTTCAGAATTAGAAGTTAATTCTTAAAGAGGCTTCCTTTTTAAAGAAGGTATTTTATAATATTAAGTCCATGAATTAACTGCAAATTATAGTCTGTTAGAAGATGCAGATATTTTAAGGTTTTACACGGTCCTGGTATTGTATCTTAATACAGTTCAAAACACTTCTAATAAATGGTAAATAGTGAAACACTCTGTTTTACTAGGTATTCCTTAGTATATGCAAATTGATATCTTCTACTGGTTCAAAGGCAAGATTTGTAACAGCTTTTGTTATAGTGTGATCTCCTTCCTTTATTGCTGAACTTCTGAAAAATTAATTTGTTCTATAACCATCTGATCAAGCTGTTCAGGCATCTGCTGAGTACTTCTGCAAAATGTTTTTGATATCTCTTATATGTAGTGTGAGAATAATGGAGCTGCTGAAGTGCAGTATCTTCACATACCAAATCTAAGACCTTAGAGCCTTGGATCTTTGTCTTCTCTGCAGTGCAGGTATATTATTATAGTGCTGTCTTTCCTTGGGCTATTTTGTTTTGTCTAGTTATGAAATTATTATTGTGAGTTTGTTTTGGGTTGTTTGTGGGTTTTTTTAACATCCCTTGTGGTGTTTGATGTTCCAGTTGAACTGCAGAGTTGTTGGGTGGAGGCAAGAAATTATAAATGGGAGGAGGATTAAAGATGTAGATAGTTTAAGGTGTGTTTTGATTAGCAGTTGCTAAGAATATCCAAATATTAGTGCTTGACCTCAGGTCAAGCTGAAAGGTAATTTACAAAAGTTATGGGGAACTATGGATGGCGTTTAAGTGAATTAATAATAAGGTTTTTTTTTTTAGCAAGCAGGATGTCTAATTTTCTAGGTTAGTCTCATTTTCCTCTGCCCAAAACTTGGATGAAATCAAATGTTACCCGTAGTATTATGATTGCAGAACTGCTCTTGATAATCCTTGGCAAATCACAGTAATTGTCAGCAAATTGGTCTACAGATTGCACCTGAGGAGGTTCAGTATGATGTAAGGAGAAACTTTTTCACTTGAAGCACAGTGGAGCACCAGAGCAGGATACTTAAAAGTTATAGATTTTCCATTCTTGGCAGTTTTTGAAACTTGTCTAGATGACTCTATGGTTTATTTGTTATGTCAGTGAGATTTCATGTTGGACTAGATGAGTTCCATGTGTCCCTTCCAAGCAGTGACTTCATGATCTTGTGAACTTTTCAGTGGACTATCTAACATGGATTTGGGTGAGACTTTGTTCTGGGGCCATCTCCAAGTAAACATCTTTTTGTCTGGGAACAGAGTCCATCCACCAGGTTAGCACATCATGTTCATAGGGGGCTGCTGAGTAGAGGAAGGAACATATTTATCAAAATATATTTTGCTTTCAATTCATACTGATGAAACAGTCAATTTTTTCGTTATTAAATTGTAAAATATAAAGAATGTATTTTCTGTAGAAAGACGAGCATAATATTTACTATGAAACCTCTTTTCTAATTTGCGTAACAGCAATGTATCAATCAGGAATGAAACACATGGCTGAAGTGTGATTATATTTCTGAAGTGTGTTATGTTGTGAGGCTGTTCAGTCTTCTAAGACATTCTTCATGCTATAGCTGTTCTCAGAATTAATTTTTTTTTTAGAATAACTTCCTACTGTCAGTTACCCTTGAAGCTTCTAGCTAAGTAGTACATATGTGTACTGTGAAGAAAATTTGTGATACACCTCATGATATGAAGAAATATTGCATGACAGGGAAAAGAAAGCAGTATTCTGATGTTGAGACATTTATATTTTCATTTGCAAGTAATATTTGTGAGAGTACTGAAGTCTCCACGGTCTTTGAATACCTAGAGGTGGAAAAATACTGATAAGTTGAAGTAAGTATTATTGTAGAATAATAGGCTGAGGTTCTGTCATGGTTTAAGCACACCAGACAACTCTGAACCATGCAGCTGCTCGCTCACTCCACCCCTTTCTTCAGGCCCCCTCCTGGAGGGATATCAAAAGTATGTAACTCCCATGGGTTGAGAAAAGAACAGTGTAGTAACTAAGGTATAAGACAAACCATTACTGCAACCACCAATAATGATAATGTTAAGTGAAATAACAAGGGAAGAGAATACAACTGCTCACCACCTGCTGACCAATACCCAGCCCGACCCAAGGAGTGATCTAGCCCTTCTGAGTAACTGACCCCAGTTTATATACTGGGCATGACGTGCTGTGGTATGGAATACTTCTTTGGCTAGTTTTGTCAGGTGTCCTATTTCTGCTTCCTCTCAGTTTCCCCTCCTTCCTAGAAGAACATGAGACTCAGAAAGTCCTTGGTCAGAGTAAACCTTACTTAGCAACAATTAAAACCATTGGTGTGTCCTGGGTTCAGCAGTAGCAGTCATTTTTTCTCCTTCTTGGTGGCTGGTGCAGTGCTGTGTTTTGACCTTTGGGCTGGGAACAGTGCTGATAGCACCTATGCTTTTAGTTACTGCTCAAATGTTTACTCTGGCCAAGGACTCTGTGAGTCTCGTGCTTTGCCAGGCAGGAAGGGAGGCTGGGAGGAAGCAGAGACAGGGCACCTGACCCAGGCTAGCCCAAGAGGTATTCCATACCATAGCACATCATGCCTAGGATGTAACAGAGAGTTACCCAGAAGGGCTAGGGCTCTGGGGGTTGGAGTAGGTATCGGTCGGTGCTCAGTCAGGCAGGGTGGGGTGAGTTATGGGTCGTTGGCTGGTTAGGTGTTGTATTCTATTCACTTGTTATTTCCTTTCTCATTATTATTATTATTATTATTATTGGTGGTAGCAGTAGTGATCTGTGTTATACCTTAGTTATTATCTCAACCCATGGTAGCTACATTTTTTGGATTCTCCTCCCCAGCTCTCTGGGAGTTGAGGAGCAAGGAGGGGTGTGAGTTAATGAGCTGCATGGCTGGTTTTAAACCACGACAGGTGATATCAGCATTGTTCCCAGGCTGAACATCAAAAACACAGCACTGCACCAGCTACTAAGATGGAGAAAAATGATTGCTACTGCTGAATCCAGCACAGATTCTCAATTAATTCTTTGCCTCGGTCTTCACCTTCCCCAGTTCTTGGAAGGCAGATGCAGGGACTGGGAGAATGAAGATCTTAGGCCCACTGTAGGAGAGGATCTGGTTCGAGATCATTTTAAGAACCAGAATGTGCACAATTCCACAGGACCTAATGAAATCCATCCTGGGGTCCTGAAGGAGCTGGCGAATGAAGTTGCAAAGCCACTGTCCATCATATTTGAAAAGTCATGGCAGCCAGGTGAAGTTCCCAATGACTGGAAAAATGGAAATATAACCCCCATTTTCAAGAAGGGGAAAATGGATGACCCTGGAAACTGCAGACCTGTCAGTCTCACAGCTGTGCCGGTCAAAATCATGGAGCAGATTCTCCTGGAAAACATGCTAAGACACATGAAAAAGAGAAATGTGCTTGGTGACAGCCAGCAGGGCTTCACTAAGGGGAAATCCTGCCTGACCAGTTTGGTGGCCTTCTATGATGATGCTATGGAACTGATGGACAGGGGTAGAGCATTTCATGTCGTATACCTGGACTTGTGCAAAGTGTTCAACACTCTCCTGCATTGCATCCTTGTCTCTAAATTGGAGAGACATCAATTTGATGGATGGACTCCTAAGTGGATAAAGAATTGGCTGGATGGCCTCATGCTAAGGATTGTAGCCAGTGGCTCAGTGTCCAGGTGGAGGCCAGTAACAAGTGGGGATTGGTGTTGGGACCGGTCTTGTTCAACATCTATGTCAGAGACATGGATAGTGGAATAGGGTGCAGCCTAAGCAAGTTTGCCGATGGCACTAAATTTTGTGGTTTGATTGATACACTGGCAGGAAGGAATGCCATCCAGATGAACCTGGAGACCTTTGAGAGTTGTGCCAGTGCCACTCTCATGTGGTTCATGAAAACCAAATGCTAGGTCCTACACCCACTGGAAATCCCAGTCACAGCTACATGTTGGGCAGACAAGTGATTCAGATCAGCCCTGAGGAGAAGGACTTAAGGGTGTTGGTCCACGAGAAACTGAGTATGAGCTGGCTTCAGTGTTACCTTGCAGCCCAGAAACCAGCCGTGTGCTGGGCTGCATCAAAAGAAGTGTTACCAGCAGGAGGTGATCCTGCCTCTCAACTGCTTTCATGAGATCCCACTTTGAGTACTGTATACACTTCTGGTGTCCTCAACATAAGAAAGACATGGAACTGTTAGAACAAGTCCAGAGGAAGGCCATGAGGATGATGAGGGGGCTGGAGCACCTCCCATATGGAGACAGGCTGAGAAAGTTGAGGCTGTTTAGCCTGGAGAAGAGAAGGCTGCGTGGAGACTCCGTAGCAACCTTCCAATATCTATAAGGATGCTTGGGAGGGACTCCGCATCAGGGACTGTAGTGACAGGACAAGTGTTAATGGGCTTAAACATAAACGGGGGAAGTTCCTTACTGTGAGGGTGGTGAGGCACTGGCACAGGTTTCCCAGAGAAGTGGTAAGTGCTCCATCCTTGGCAATGGTCAAGGCCAGGTTGAACAGACCCTTGAGTGACATGGTCTAGTGGGAGGTGTCCATAGCCGTGACAGGGTTGGAAGTAGATGATCTCAAGCCCCTTTCCAACCCTAACTGTTCTATGATTCTGTGAATAATGACTATGTAAAATGGAAATTATTTCAAGGGTGGAATCTGTATTTGTCTTCAGTGCTTTTTCCAGCAGTATCGTCCTATTTTGTAGGTAGAGTGATTAGTTTTACATGATCTAAATACCAGCTGTTGTTGCTAATGGATGACTTCTCTAGTTATTCAGTGTCCTGGGTTGAGCAGTAGTAGTCATTTTTCTCCTTCTTAGTAGCTGGTGCAGTGCTGTGGTTTTGACTTTCAGCCTGGGAACAATGCTGATAACACCGACGGTTTTAGTTGTTGCCAAGTAATGTTTACTCTGACCAGGGACTTTGTGAGACCTTTGTTCTGCCAGGGAGGAGGGGATTCTCCTGCCTATCCCTGTGGGAGCCAGGGGGAGGAAGACAGGAGAGTAAGCAAGCGGCTGCGTAGTTCTGAGTTGCGGGCTGGGCTTAAACCGCAACATTCAGTAACTTTTTTCCTACTCTGTAAATATGATTGTTGGTATTAGAAGTGTTATTTCAAAGGAAGAATAATACGAGATTTTAACATGAGATACATATTTCAGTGTGCGGGATTTCTTCCATTTTCGTTTTCTGTGTATGGAGTTTGATATTAATACTTAATTTTATGTGAAGTTCTATATTGATTCATCACACCAATTTGATCAGTTGCTAGGTGATAATTAAAAGAGGGCAGTTGTTGGTACAGTTACATTTTTGTTGAAGTATTTGACTCAAAGCCAGATAAATAATTATATTCACAACACTTCTTAGTTCAGTTTATTCCTTCATCACATTCTCCAGTACCAAAATGTTTCATCAGCAGAAGGTGCCAAACTGAGTTATTTCACCAGTGTTTGATGGCAGTTGCTCAGAGCAGAACTTAGTAAACCTAATCATCTTTCTTTTGTTGAACCACTTAGAATTAAATCTTGTAAGTACTATTCCTGGCAAGGTTTCAGAAAGATGGAGGCTTATAAGCCTGTGGTTATAGCTAAAAAAGAATTTTAGAGCCTGAAATCGGTGTCTACAGTCCTTGTAATATTAAAATCAAGCCATGTATTTAAACAGTATTCAAAGTAAACAAATGCTGTAACTGCACTGATTTTACTTTTTTTTCCTTTATCTTCAATCATTTCTGTGTAAATTATAATTGGATCCCATCAGTTGTAGATTGGCTAGTAAACATTTGCATATTGATATTTTACATTGGTATATAGTTCAAATCAGTTTATTTCCAGTAAGGTAAGAAGTTTGCTCTGATATCTAGATGCTGCATGGAGTAAATAAGAATAAAGGTTAAAGCACAGTTCCTGTTTGCAGATCCCTGACAATTTGGTTGCTTTGTTTTTTTATGACAAATAGTGAAGTTGTTTGTCCATGCTATCACAATTCCTCTTACACAGAAGTTGGTGATTAGAGAGTATTTTCTGAATATTTTTTGTAATGTGGTGTCTCGTGGTTTAAACCAGTCAAAAACACAGCACTGCACTAGCTACCAAGAAGGAGAAAAAATGATTGCTACTGCTGAACCAGGACAGTATCCACCCCTTATTCCATACCATTCACGTCATGCTCAGATCCCACATTTTCAATATACCATCACTCTTATCTCAGTGCACTCTTATCTTAGTGCATGGACCAGTCCCTATAAAGCTGCTGAGTCCATCTTGTCCATGATGTCAGGCTCCATCTCTTGTAACAGTCTTTCAGAGCATTAGAGGCTATGTGCAGTGTTCACACCCGTGAATCACCTGGGCAATAGTGTCCATTGTTAAGTCCACCCCTCGATCATGAGTCCATCTGTATGTTGCATACCTGCGCCGAGGGCCTGAAGTGTCATGGGCCCACCAGGCTCAAAATAATTCACCATCCCCTTCAGCAGTTCTGCAACTTGTTGCTGGGGACTCCATACAGCTGCCTTCCATCTCTGATGCTTCCAAAGCACTGGAGGGGCCCAGTGGATCAGACACTCACCCATACTGTCCCACATCCCCTGCCACTGATGACTGTCCAGCCTTGGGAAAAATCTCCTGGTGCTCCTATATCCTTGTCTAACCCTAGACAAGATCCAAACCTGACTCTGCTTAACTTTTGAGATCAGACAGAATGGTCATGGGCAAAACACACTCTGTGTTTGTGCCAACATGGTGATCATCATCACAAGTAGCAGGCAGTTCCCAAGGGGACCCAAAGGCCATTCAAAATCTTCAGAACTCTCAAATGATTCTACTGTATTTGTCACTGAGCCTGATGTAGCTGCTGTGCTTCCCAACTCTCCCACCACCAGCTTCTCTTTTCCCCAGTCCAGATCTTCCCTCTCTGCCTTGCTGGGAAATGCTGCGTGCTCTCCTGCATCCTCCTGGGGCTCGGCGGGCGACTTCCGGGGAATGCTCTCGGCCGTGGCAGGACTGGGCTTGGCCACAGGGCTCAGCTCCTGCCACTTGCTCCCGCTGCTTGGCTGCCACCTCTTTCTGCTCCTCTACTGCCCCAAACTCCTCCACCAGCAGCCATTTCCTCCCAGCCTCTGGCCCCGCTCCTGCCACCGCTTGGTCGCTGGGGCTGCTCTCCCAGGCCGCTTCAACTGCCGGCCACTCCTGGGGCCGCTCTTCCTTAGGTCCCTGCAGCCTCACAAAGACAGAGGCGAGGGCAAGGACGGTGAAGAGCAGCGGGACAGCCTGGTACAAGTCTATGGCCACGTCCATCCCACCCTGCTGCCAGAGCCCACCTGTATTACAAGTCATTGCCATAAATTACAGTGAAACAAGAACCTTAGCCCAAGCCCCACACTTGATAAACACTAACACAGCAAATACATGCCCCTAAGTAAGTTACAACATTCTGAAACTGTGAGATCAAGAGAAACAACTCTGAGAGCCAATAAACCAGCATTGTGACGAGTGACTATAAATCCGGTCAGATCTGTTGTTATCTCAACCCTTTGGGCCCCACATTGGGTGCCAAAAAGAACTGTTGTGGTTTAAACCCAGCCACACAGCTCGTTCACTCACTCCCCACCTTGTCCCCCAACTCCCGGAGAGTTATGGAGGAGAATCGAAAGAATGTAGCTCCCACGAGTTGAGATAAGAGCAGTTTAATAACTAAAGTATAACACAAATCACTACTGCTACCACCAATAATAATAATAATGAGAAAGGAAATAACAAGTGAAGAGAATACAATACCTCACCACCTGCTGACCGATAACTCACCCCACCCTTCCTGACTGAGCACCGACCGATACCTCCTCTGGCCCCCCAGTGCACTAGCCCTTCCAGATAACTCTGTTACATCCTGGGCATGATGTGCTATGGCATGGAATACCTCTTTGGCTAGTTTGGGTGAGGTGTCCTGTCTCTGCTTTCTCTCGCCTCCCCTCCTCCCTGGCAGAGCATGAGACTCACAAAGTCCTTGGCCAGAGTAAACATTTGAGCAGTAACTAAAAACATAGGTGCTATCAGCACTGTTCCCAGCCAGAACTCAAAACACAGCGTTGTTTTGTAGTGAAAACCAGCTACCAAGGAGAAAAAATTACTGCTCCTGCTGAACCAAGGACAGGTGTTATTTCATTGTTTATCTTTATAAACAAAATATCTAGGGCTGTCTTTTTCAGAAAGTACATTTTTTGTAACTGTTGTTAATTTTGTTATTTCCCTATGAGTGGAGTGTAGTCCTCAGACTCTTAAGTATGCTTCAGTTTTACAATCATTACTATCTACCTGCCAACATTGTTCTCTTGTTATCTGTTCACATGGATCCTCTGACAAACTTTTCCCCCTCCACGTTCATTATTTGGCAGTACAGCATAATTTTTATTCCAAAGATGACAAGAAAAAGGAAAGTGTGGTTGGTCAAGTGGATAATCAGTTTTAGAGCAAGAAGAATATAAACTTTTAAATCCTTTTTTTCTCCTATCTTCCTCCCCTGCCTTTTTTTAAAGCATATTTCATGGAATTGCTACGTTAATAAATAAACTATTAAATGGTATATTCCTTTTTTTCCCAGACTCTTTCCAGTTCTTAAAACTCCAATCTTTACAAGCAGGTATACATAGCAGTGCAGATGTTTGAGTTCTTTTTGTGTGTGTGTTTAGGTTTGGTTTGTTTTATTTTTTTTCAAAATCTGGGTATTGTGCTTAGTGGAAAAAACAAGGTAGCTGCATCTAAATGGTTGTTACCTGAGGACAGCATGAACAACTTTCCCTCCTGTATAGAAAAAGGCTTTATGGAAAGATGAACCTTTAAGTTCTTAACACTTACTTTTACCTTGCTAAGGTGAGAGGCTTTCTTCCTTCAGTGTTCATCTATGCCCTTAAGTCTGAATCTTTTGTCATGTCAGCCTGATTAATTCTGTTTTTTTTTTTCTTTTTTTCCCTTTTGATATATGTCTTCAGATTTGTTGAGTTTTAAAGATAACAAAGTAGACATTATATTTTTCTGTTACAATGCTGTCTTCCTTTTTTATTATTTCATTGTCATTTTTGACTAAAAATATTTCAAATTAATTGTAATTCAAATTAATTGTAAACTGCTTAGAAAGCAGAGCTACTGCCTAAAGAAGTGGGTGGCTAGGGAGAAAGACGAAAGTTGATTCTGAAGGAAGAGCTCAAAGCTGGGACAGGCATTTAGGTGTCAGTGAAGTCAATGAATCACTGCTGTTGTTTATGTAGAAACAAAGCAAAGACAGATAAAGATGCCTTGTAAGAGGCACTATTGTGAAGTACAGACAAAGGCATATTTTAAAGTTTTAGTTTTAGAAATAAAATTGGGGGAACTACACTAGGCTATAGAGGGCTTTTTGTGTTAGTTTGTTTGGATTTTTTTACTGCATGCTCTGAGTCTGTTTTACCAGATCACCTAAGAAAAGTTAAAAGGTATTTGTTTAATTTGTTAGACTTTTGTGATATTTCTAGTTCCTATACTTTTATGTCACCAGTTAGTAAGCAGTGCAAAGTCCTTTCACTACTTGGAATGCTTGTGTTCGACATCAGAACTGTCAGAAATTTGGTAGCATTGTATATTACGTTTTTAAACTCTGGGTGGTACTAGCTTATTTAATATTTTACTTTTTGATGCCCTGTGACTGTAACATCCAGGATTTTTGAATCGATGTGCAGAAATTGGGTCTCTTATGTGAGTATGTTAATACTTTTGCTCCTTATTGCAGTTAAATTGACAAAAGAGAAGTTGACCTAACTATAATTAGGTATTTTTTAAAATGATATTTCAGAATTTTCCTATCTGTTATATTTCATATTTCTTATAAGCCTGCCAAATGCATGTAGGTATTGATTAGTTTCTCTTGAGCTTTTCTTTAAAAATAAACAAAGAAATAAGACCCCCAAAATCAAAATCAACCGAAGTGTATGTGTGCACTGAGAACGCCTAGGGGTTTTTTTAATGTAAGGAAAGTAGGTTACTACCTTTTCTAATAGAAAGGCCTCATAAAGGTCTTCTTGCATATATTTTTATATTTACTATGTAATATTTATAATCAGTAATAAATTTTAGTATATATCTTGATTTTAAAATTATTATTAGCGGTTTTAGTACTTGGTGTCTTTAAGCCTGAACTTGCTAACTTGAAGGGTCTTGTTTTCTTTGCAGTGGATACTAGTCACGAAGTAAGTCAAACAAAAGATGTTTCACTATATGGTTGACATCAAAAAGTCCTCCTTTTCTGAATCCATATTGATGAGCTATTATATTGAAAGGTAGTCAGAAATCAGTCCTTTAAAGTTTAACACTAGAGTTAGGTTGAAAAATTGTGCTGAAATAAATTTTCTGTTAATACACTATTAGCAAGACCTTGAAATATATAATGCCAGATGATGAGTAGCAAGGTGCTGGTGAGCTGAAGTGTTTTTTCCAAGTAGTCTCTGACATTTGAAGACCAATGCTGAAAACTGTTTAAAGCAAACAGACCTCCCCCCTCCCCGCAACCAAAACACAAACAAAAAGCCCTAAAACAACCCACCACCAGACCAACCCAAGTTCGCTGCATCAGCACTTCATTAACATAAAGGTTAAGTATGAAATTCAAATCAAGAAAAGATCATAGCTCTGGAAGTTGTCAAATGTGTTGGATTTTTTTGTCTGTGCTTGAATTATGATGCCTCTGTTTTTTTGTTGTCATTTTGTTTTCTCAGCTCTGTGGGGCTGGCAAAAGCAGCTTTAGAAGCAATTAATGGTTTCAATCTCTTTGGAAAACAGGTAATACAAATGTTTGTTTTCTTTCATTAAAAAGGTCAGTTTGGAAACTGATTGCTCTTGTTTCAGGTACCGGATTCATTTGTGGCCTTAAGGATCAAGAATTACATTTATTAAAAAAAAAAATCTAAAATTATTGCAGCTTATTCTGAAAAGGACTTGGTTGGTCATAATACAGTATACCTCTACCTACAGCCATTACCTTCTGTCTTCTTCCTTCATGTGTCTTTTGATCCATACTTTAAAGAAGCTACTTGTGTGTAATTCCACTGTTTTACTGATTTTTAATTTCATTATGTTGCATAGTGATGGAATCTTCCATTTTCCCATCAGATGTCTTGGATCAATTAAGAAAGCAAGCATTTTCTTAGCTTTTCATCTCTGACTCGTATTCCCCTTCTACATGCATCTCTTTTTTAGGTGTTGTATCTCCAGTAGCCTGTAGCTAAAATAAAAGAATATGCTTCCAAATTACTGGTCCAGAAAATATGCAGATAGAAAGATCATTGTCAAGCTATTAGTGCTGTTAATGAACGGAAGTGAAGGGTAGGAGTACAGCTAAAGAAGAAAACTGGGTTGTGTCAGTGTGTATAGAAATAGAAGACTTGCCTGGTGAGTTTTGTCTGTATGTTGTGAGAAGGGAAGATAGGTTAGTCACAATGAGGTGAGCTTAGTACGCTAAGTAAAGCTTTCTATATGGCACTGATTCCTTGGAATCTTGTCCTTTCTTATTTGTAACTGATGGACCTTGATCACATGCTCAAATGTCTGTATCATCACAAAATAAGCATTAATTGATGAAACAGGCTTTATCTTTTCTTAGGGCTGAATAACATTAAAAATTTAGTTTAAAAAAATGGTATGCATTTACATGAGTAGCATATTTATTTTTTCTTTCTTAAGTTTGGTGATGTACAGTCCTTTTGAACTTTCATAATTTTATATTGTGAACTTCACAGAATCACAGAACGGTTTGGATTGGAAGGCACCTTAAAGGTCATGTAGTTCCAAACACTTGAAGTAATATTTGTTTAATTTTTGAATAAAGTTTCTGTATATTCTTGCTGGCTTCAGGCTGCAATATATATATTTTTTAATATCTGTGCTCTCCTTTTATCTTGTAAGTCAGATGGGGCTGACATACAGATTGTAATATTTGTCTGTTGCAAATATACTTGTATAAACGTGCTGGTTTGCCAGAAGGTAAATAGTATAAAGGAGAGAAGTTGTAAATAGTTTGTAAGGGGAATTCTCAGGTGATCTTTGTGTGAGCTAATGAGTATAAGCTAATGAGTATAAACTATAAAAGTGTGACTTGGAGATGGTCTGTATTATGTTCCAAGTTTCTTTCTGTACTGCTTGATTTATTAAAACATTCCTAGTTATTTGTGTTGCCATTTTTCTATTGGTAAAATGGAAGGTATGGATCAAAACAACAATAGAAAATAATTAGAAGCACTGTCGAACAAAAAGTTCTTCCTTATGGTTTATTCACCTAAAATCAGCTATTAAACTAAAACTTTTTAGACCTATTCAGATGCCTGCAAGGAAAAGATGCCTGTAAGTTACAATTTGATTTAAATAGTAAGCAGCTCATCTAGAAGTACAGTCTATTAGATGAATATAACTACTGATGAAAAGCTGTAGCACTTCCTGTTACTAGAATCTTCTTTGTCTTATGGCATAAAACAGGAGAGCCTCCTCAACAAGGATTTCTGATTCTGTAGACTTAGGCATTCAGTATTTGTGGAGACATTTGTGGGGGTTTGTTTTTTTTTGTGGAGGTTTTTTGGCCTCTATGTATTTGTACTAGTACTATGGTATAATAGAGTTGTAGTGTTTAGAATCCACTCCTCAGGAAATTTTGCTGTCTATTTGCCTGAGTGGAAAAGTATTAAAGTGCTCTTTATGCATACACAGATGGACTGTTTCAGAAAGACTTAGCTATTTGGTCTTGTTTTGATTTACTTTATATACATTTTAAAATCTGAAGTTATGCATTAAGAGCTAGGAGCTAGTAAGGATCTTAAATAATGATCAGACATTATGCACACATTGTATTTCAGAAAAAAACATCTAACATCTTTACTTTCTTCATAGTCCTGTGCATCACATAGCTGCTGGGTTTTTGTTTGTTGGGGATTTTGTTGCTTGTTTTTCTTTTGGGGGGAGAGGTTTGTAGTGGGAGGGGTTTCCAATTATTTTTTACTAAATTCTGAAATTGATGAATAAATTGGTGAAGCAGAACCAGTTTAAATGCTTTGAGAGTGTTGTCATTTGAGCAACAACTAAAAACATTGGTATGTTATTAGCACTGTTCTCAGACTAGTCAAAACCACAACATGGTATTAGCTACTAAAAAGAAGAAAAATAACTGTTACAGCTGAACCCAGGACAGAGAGTTTATTTCCAAGGTATTTAACATAAACGGAAACCATTTTGAACTTCAGTCTGCAGCAGTTTGTGCTTAGCTCCAGCTGTTTTCCAGTAGGTTTGAGATCCTGTTGAGCCCCTTAAGAGAAACTTTTTTGCACCTGCAACTACACTAGTGCAACCTTCATAAATCATTCCTAGGGATGACAGTCTGCTCAGCCTTTCTTTGCAGATTTTTTCACTCACATTGTTGATGCTCAAGAGGCTAATGAGTGTAGATAGGAATTATTCTAGCCATGCTCTTACATATGCTTTATATTATCTTTGAGTATATCATGATAGGGCGATTTCCCTGTGCATTCATGAATACACCCAGAGAAGACAAAGGTCACTTATTGTTGATATTCACATTAAACTGTTCCTTCCCTCCTATCACGAATTCTAGAAGATGTAAAAATGTATATTTCTGTAAGAAAATATACTAGTTTTTGTTCTGTAGCACAGCACTGCTGAACTGATTTTCAGATATTTTTATTGCATCTTTTGCTGTACTTTCTAGGTGCCAGATACAATAAAGAATAATTATGACTTGAAAATAACTGGCTTTTTGTTTAATCTGAATTTTACACTATTTAATGTAAACAGGAGTTCATTCGTGGTTTTTAAATGCTGTTCATCTCCATCATACCAGAAGTATTTAATAAAAAGAGTTACAAGCATAAAAGCAATCAAGCTGTAATCGTAACATTCCCTCAGTAAAACATATATTTACACGTTGAGAGAGAATTTTTAATATAACAGAGAAATGTTACTTAGTTTCTCTTTATTTTGCTTTCTATCCCATGCCAATTTTTTTAATGTTTATTCTCAGTGTATTGTATTTATCTCTGAAACGATAGTTAAGTATTTGTTTCCTTTAGGATGCACTGTGAACTGATTACCTTTCAATTTATGTTTTTACTTAACCACTTCAGAATCATCACTGCTAAAAGTAGTTTACCTTTTTTTGTGGGCTTGATACTGTTAACCCAAATTTCTTGTTTCAGAATACCAGGGAGTGTAAATAGCTTAGAATTTGTATCATTAATATAAGGATTCCATTTTAGCTAAAATATCTTTTAGAAAAAAATAAGTATAAGCAAAGAAACTCCCGAGAGTATGTGAGTTTACGGACGGTGTGAGGTAATGAGGTAATGAATTAAGCACATGTTGTGTACATGTAAAATGGGGCTGCTAGTGACAGGATGAATGCCATTTCAGGGTCGACATAGTCAGAGTATGATCAGCTGTGTATGAGCCGCATATCCTGTATTAGTTTGTGGAAGAATTATACGGAGGGAAAAAAAATCAAGCCTTTTTAAGGTGTCCTTACTATGGAACTTTACAGTCTTTGGAGAAGAGAAAGTTCATTTTACAATGCATGTGGGTTTATGAATTGCAAATTAGTCTGCTTTTAAATCCCCAAAGAATCCTTTACTGAAGGACAGATTTTGAAACTCCACATTATACAGGTAGACAGATTGTGTTCAGAGTTTGTAGATGAATTTAGAGATTTGTGAATAATCAGAATCTAGGTTAAGAAATTAGAATGACAGATCATCAAAACAAATGTGATCATTTGTGGACATTCTTATCTCAGTACTATTCAGTTTGTCTTGGTAGAATGTTTAAGAGGACAGAGATTATTTTTCATTAGGACCATGGAAAAACATGTTTTGTTTAGCCTAGCAAAGCAAAAGCTGAGCGTTTGTATGACAGTTTTCTATAATTGGAGTAAGAGCTAGATTAAGAAAAAACCTCAGTTGTTTGAAAAAATGAATGGATGCTAGTATTGGCACAAAAAAGAGGGTAGTTAGCTAGTTATGTAGAAACTCAGTTGGAAATTAAAGTTTTTAATTGTTTGAGAGGGTGTGTTCTTCAACAAACTTCCTTAAGAGAATAGTATACAAAAGAAACTGTCTGTTTTGTAAGAGAAATTTTGAGAGTTTACGAAAATTTGTAGTATGGTATTTGTGACAGTAATGGAATGTGTTTAGTATTGAATGTGTCTTCCACCGGTGTAGTGACAGCAATTTCATTACCAATTAAAATCTATATGCAGGTACCCATTCATTAACCTGTCGCATTGACTAATACCCACTTCTAGTGATCCATGTGGGTAATAGTGATATAGATAGCAGTAGCTTGGAGAACATGAAGAAGGATTACAGGCCCCGGGAGAGACAGTTAGGGGCTCTGGAGCTTGGGCTGCCTTTTCGTCAATTCTCCAGGATACAGGGGAGGACACTAAAAAGGCTAGGAGGATTGGCCAGGCTAATAAATGGTTAGAAGGGTGGTGTCATAGTCAGGGGTTTGGGTGTCTTGAACATGGGACCCAAGTTAGTAGGCCAGGTCTACTGGGGGCTGATGGAGCTGGTCTGACAAGGGGAAGAGCAGTTTTGTTAGGAGGCTTGCCAGACTGGTCAAGGATGATTTAAACTAGATGTGCTGGGGAAGGAGGGCATCATTCTATCCCAACACACCCAATCAGATGCCAGTACTGGTAATAAATGCTTGGAGAAATGTAGAGATGTTCCAGCTGCGCCAGCCAGTGAGCTGGCTTCATTTGGAGCTTGTCTCAGAGGCCACTCTGGAAGCACCTGTAGCATGGGGAACAAACAAACAGAATTAGAGATGTGGGCAAGTCTACGGAGGTTTGATACAATAGGCATCAGAGAAACATGGTAGGCTGGCTCCTATGACTGGAGTGTTGGAACAGAAGTTTACAGGCTCTTTAGAAAAGGCAGGTGAAGCAGACGGGGAGGGAGAGTTGCTATTTATGTTAGGAATAGGCTGGAGAGTATGAAACTCTGTCTGGGGAGAAGTGAGCAGTCAGCAGAGTTTGTGGGTCAGGGCTAAAGGGAGAACAGTGATGGGAGACATTACTGTTACAGACTGCCTGGTCAGTAGGACTCTGTTGATGAAGCTCTCTACAGACAAATAGGAAAAGCCTCATGCTCACAGGCCCTTGTTCTCATGGGGGACTTCAACCACCCTAATATCTGCTGCAGGTATGGTACAGCCCGGCACAAGCAATACAGGAGGTTCCTTGATTGTGTGGAAGACACTTCCTTCTGCAAGTAATAGAGGAGCTGAGAAGGAGAGGTGCCGTGCTTGACCTCATGCTCACCAACAGGGAAGGGCTGGTTGGAAATGTGACTCTCCAGGGCAGCCTAGGTTGTGGCGATCATGAGATGGTCGGTGTCATGGGTTCAGCCGTAGCAGTGATTTTTCTCCTTCTTGCAGCTGGTGCAGTGCTGTGTTTTGACTTCTGGGCTGGGAACGGTTGCTGATAGAGAGCATGTTTTGAGGGTGTTTTTGTTCAGGGCCTTTTCTGGGCACGTGCTCTGCTGGGGAGGAGGGGAGGCCGGAAGGAAGGAGAGACAGGACACCTGACCCAGGCTAGCCAATGAGGTATTCCATACCATAGCAAGTGATGCCCAGGAGGTAACTGGGAGAGAGAGAGCTTGAGTGGTGGAGCTCTGGAGTAAAATGGAGGAGGGAGCACGCGGTGCTCGGCCGGGCAGGATGGAGTGAGTTATGGGTTGGTGGCTGGTGGAGTGTTGTATTCTTTTTGCTTGTTATTGGCTTTATCATTATTATTTGTAGTAGTAATGGCAGTAGTGATTTATGTTGTGCCTTAGCAATTAAACCGTTCTTATCTCAACCCATGGGGCCTACATTCTTTGTATTCTCCTTCCTAACTCTCCAGGAGTTGGGAGACTTGGTTTAAACCACGACAGTCGGATTCCAGATCCTCAGGACAGTGAGAAGAGCATACAGCAAGCTCACTGCCCTGGACTTCAAGAGAGCAGACGTTGGCCTCTTCAGGAACCTGCTTAGTAAGGTTCCATGGGATATAGCTCTAGGGGGCACGGGGGCCCAAGACTGTTGGTTGATACTCAAGGATCACCTGCTCCAAGCTCAGGAATGTTTTGTCCTGGCTAGAAGGAAGTGCAGCAGGAGAGCCAGGAGACCTCCTTGGATGGATAAGGAGCTGTTGTGGAAACTTTGAAGGAAAAAAGAGGCTTATAAAAGGTGGAAGCAAGGACAGGCAGCTTGGGATGAATACAGGGATGTTGTCCGGAAAGCTAGGGAAAAGGTTAGGAAAGGAAAAGCCCAGTTAGAATTAAACTTGGCTACGGATTTGAAATATAGCACAAAGGGATTCTATAGGAACACTGTGAATAAAAGACAGACTAGGGACAACTTGGGCCCTCTCCGAAAGCTATCAGGAGAACTGGCTGCCCTGGATTTGGAGAAGGCTGAGGCTCTTAATGACTTCTTTGCCTCAATCTTCACTGGCATCTGCTGTGGCCACAGCACCCAAGTCTTGGAAGGCAGATGCAGGGTCTGTGAGAGCGAAGACCATGTCCCCAATGTAGGACAGCATCTTGTTCAAGACCATCTTAAGATTCTGAATGTGCACATGTCCATGGGACCTGTTGAAATCCATCCATGGGTCATGAAGAAGCTGGCAAATGAAGTTGCTAAGCCGCTATCCATCATATTTGAAAAATCACAGTAGTCAGGTGAAGTTCCTGATGGCTGG
Organism: Melopsittacus undulatus; assembly: GCF_012275295.1. NCBI lineage: Eukaryota > Metazoa > Chordata > Aves > Psittaciformes > Psittaculidae > Melopsittacus > Melopsittacus undulatus. The sequence continues at coordinate 103,978,101 of NC_047557.1, forward strand.
AAAAAGGGAAATACAACCCCAGTTTTCCAAAAGGGAAAAATTAATGACCCAGGGAATTACAGACCAGTCAGACTCACCTCTGTGCCTGGCAAAATCTTGGGGCAGATTATCTTGGAAAGCGTACTAGGGCACATGAAAAACACCAAGGTGCTTGTTGACAGCCAGCATGACTTCACTAAGAGGAAATCCTGTCTGATGAATTTGGTGGTCTTCTATGATGGGGCTACAGAACTGATGAAGAGGGGTGGAGCAGTTGATGTCATCTACCTGGAATTGTGCAAAGCGTTTGGCACTGTCCTACATGACATCCTTGTCTGTGAATTGGAGAGATATCTTTTTGATAGTTGGACTACTTGGTGGATAAAGAACTGGCTGGATGGCCACATGCAAGGAGTTGTAGTCAGTGGCTCCATGGCCGGCTGGAGACCAGTAACGAGTGGTGTCCCTCACGGATAGGTGTTGGGACTGGTCTTGTTCAACATCTTTGTCAGAGACACAGACAGTGGGATTGAGTGTGCCCTCAGCAAGTTTGCCGATGGCACCAATCTTTGTTGTTTGATTGTGTCATGGTTTAAACCAAGTCCCCCAACTCCCTGAGAGTTAGGAAGGAAAATCCAAAGAATGTAGCCCCCACGGATTGAGATAAAAATGGTTTAATAGCTAAGGCATAACACAGAATCACCACTGCCATTACCACTACAAATAATAATGATACAGCAAACAACAAGTGAAGAGAATACAACACCCCACCAGCCACCGACCCATAACTCACTCCACGCTGCCCGGCCGAGCACCGCGTGCTCCTTCCTCCATTTTCCTCCAGAGCTCCACCCCTCCAGCTCTCTCTTTCCCGGTATGCATCCTGGGCATCACGTGCTATGGTATGGAATACCTCATTGGCTAGCCTGGGTCAGGTGTCCTGTCTCTCCTTCCTCCTGGACTCCCCTCCTCCACCTGGCTGGAAAAAACCTTGAACAAAAACACCCTCAAAGCATGCTCAAACCATGACAGATTGATACACTGACAGGAAGGAATGCCATCCAGAGGGACCTTGACATGCTTCTGAGGTGTGCTGATGCCAAGCTTATGAAGTTTAACCATGACAAGTGCAAGGTTTTACACCTAGGTCAGAGCAATCCCAGACACAGCTAGAGGCCATGCAGAGAAAAGATTCAGAGCAACCCTGAGGAGAAGGACTTGGGGAAGTTGGTCGATGAGAAAATCAACATGAGCCAGCAGTGTGTGCTTGCAGCCCAGAAAATCATCCATATTCTGAGCTGCATCAAAAGAAGCGTAACCAGCAGGTCGAAGGAGGTGATCCTGCCCCTCTACTCTGCTCTCATGAGACTTCACTTGGAGTATTGTGTGCATTTCTGGTGTCTTCAACATAAAAAGGACATGGAACTGTTGGACCAAGTCTAGAGGAGGGCCACAAGTACCTCCCATATGAAGACAGGCTGAGAAAGTTGGGGCTGTTCAGCCTGCAGAAGAGAAGGCTGTGTAGAGACCTCATAGCAGCCTTCCTGTATCTGAAGGGGGCCTACAGGGATGCTGGTGAGGGACTATTCATTAGGGACTGTTCTGACAAGACAAGGGGTAATGCATTAAAACTTGCACAGGGAAAGTTTAGATTGGATATAAGGAAGAAATTATTCCCTTTAAGGGTGCTGAGGCACTGGAATGGGTTGCCCAGGGAAGTTGTGAATGCTCCATTGCTGGCGGTGTTCAAGGCCAGGTTGGATGAAGCCTTGGGTGGCATGGTTTAGTGTGAGGTGTCCCTGCCCATGGGATGGGTGTTGGAACTAGATGACCTTAAGGTCCTTTCCAACCCTAACTATTCTGATTTTATAATATGGTGCATTGAGCTTTGAACAAGTGGCCTACTGATAATAAGTTTAAATTTTGTTGATTCTATTTGAACAGTATTTTTCAGCTACAGAAATTTTTCTGAGTGTTTCAGGAAGTTTCAGAAAAGTAGACAGAGACTTGTAGTGTAAAACTACAGAATCTCACTAGGAAATGGGTCTTTCTAAGGAACAGATGTTGATAACAGATATTACACTAGCTGAAAAGCAGGACATTTTTACTTGTTACAGAAACATTTTTCCAAAGCAGTAACTCACATGAATATGCAATTATATTTGTGTTCTAATGGACTTGGATAAGGATATGTCATCACTATTTGGAACATTTCGTGCAGTCAGAGGCAGGGACAACTGCTTTTATTTTTTCTACTTACACAATAATTATTTTTCAAGAATTAATGGAAGAATTTATAGTTTAAATGAATCATATAGTTCATAATCAGTAGTAGATAAAGCCATTGAATTCCAGTTTGTTAAATACATTTGCTCATTTAAAATGTTTTCAATTTGATATTGTGTTACATTTTCTGATTAAAATTACCAGTAACCAGACTATTACAACATAACCTACATAAAAGCATAGAACCAATTAGTTTCAACAGGAGATGATAACCTTTCTTCCCTTCCCTTAAATAAATTTGGTGTTCTGTTTACAGGGCTGCTCTTGGTCTGTTATATTTGTGGATTTTGATGCCCATAACCGTAACAGACAGACTCTGTGTTCATTGCTACCCCGCGAGTCAAGGTCTCATGTAAGTAATTACTTGAAATTCACCTCAACAGTGTGGAAAAAACAAATGGATACAAACATAATCCTTAGTTCTTTTAATGGCCATTATATTCTGCTTAATAAGGACAGGAATTTGCTGGGAAGATGTTAAATTTTTGCTTCCTAAATGTCACTGTGATGTAGGTGTTTCTCTGAAGTGCAACTAAAATGGCATATTCTATTTTATGAATTTTTAAGTTAAAGTGGTAGCCTGTTGGTAGCTTTCTAAACAATTTTAAAATAAACTGCAGTAACTTAAGTAGGGATTGCAGTCTTGGTGATTGTTTTTCTTTTGGTCTAGTTTCCACTATATACTCACTGCCTGCTTTTTTTAAATACCTTGTTTTAGCATTAATTAGTTCTTTTGTCTAGAAAATATGCCTTTAAGGTTGGCTTATAATAAATTGCTGAATATAGAGGATTTATTATTATTATTATTATTATTAGCTACTGCTACAAATCTAAGTGACATAGACTAAAAAAAAATCTTTTTTAAGTACTAGCATCAAAGGTAAACTTGTTTTTTGAAAATCAGTAATTTAAAATGAGTGATAATAAAGAATCATAGAATAGTTTGGGTTGGAAGGCACCTTCGAAGATCATCTGGTCCAACCCCCTCCGTGGACAGGGACACCTTCAACTAGATCAGATTGCCCAGACCCACATTTAGCCTGGCCTTGAATGTTTGCAGGGGTAGCACATCCACCACCTCTCTGGGTAACCTGTGCCAGTGTTATACCCTCATTTCTTCCTCACATCCAGCTCAGATATCCTCTCTTTTAGTTTAAAAGTATCAACCCTCATCACATTATAAGGATGTGTGGTGACTTGTACCCTGCTCTAAGGGGGCATTGACCTGCCTCTCTGGCTCCCCCAGCACCCTTGGTCTTTTCTTTCCTGCCTTGTTAGCTACTGATAGCACCAGGAGTAGTGATTTTTTTGTTCATTCTGGGGTATAATGACATTTTTATTCATGAAAAAGACTATTAATCTTCAACATTAATAGTTTACTCGTGTAGAAGAATTATAGCAGAGTTGTGATACTAGATAATTAAAATAAAAAGCACTGTCAACTACTTTTGTCGAGTTTAATGGTCTTTTAGAACTCTTGCTGTTTATTAGTCACTGAAAACTTGAAATATTTAAAGAGAAGGTGGTTTCATAAAATATTCATGCTATAAAAACAATCTTTGTGTCCTTATTTTTTTTCCTGGGTTTGCATCAATAATATTGGCAAAAATAGGTATTTTAAATGGCTGAATATCTTAGATGTATCAGCAGAAGGAGGTTCAGAACAGTGCATGAATATATGATTATATGAATTAAAATATATATATTTTAAAATATTATTAATATATATGCTAATATATGAATTAAAATTACTTTTTTTCTATTTCTGTAAGCTTACTTGTACTGGTAATGCACTAGTTAGTAATCTGTGATTTTAGTCATGGTAGTTGTACATGGTTCCTGAGAAATGCTGCTCATATTTTTTCTGGAAATCATTCCTGTATCACCTTAATTATAAATCAAATAGGCTTGTTACAGCTTTTCAGAAATGATGGTTTAAGCATAGTTACTTCTCAGCATTGCACCTTTATAAAATGTGATTATTCTTGAGTATGGGATACCAAAATGTTTGTGTTGCCTCCAGGAATAACCTGGAGGATACTTTGTGTTTCTAAACCCACAAAGTTCAGGAATATATTGCCTTATTCTGTACAGATTATCAACTGTAAATTAGGTTAGATTCTGGGTCAGATGAGATCTCCTTTAAATCATATATCCAAATATAGCATCTATACATCTTTAGAATGTTTTGTACTCTATTTTAGTGTATTTGTACTGCAGACTTGAGAATGTTCCAAATGTATATTTCACTAGTAAGTTAAACAGGTTTTGTTTTGTGCATCAAATAATTGTCAGAGATCTCATTAAATTTGTCATATGCTATTTTTCCCTCTCCTTCTGCAGAATACTGATGCAGCTCTTCTGCCCTGTCTTAGTTATCCTGCATTTGCGTTGGATGATGAGGTTTTGTTCAATCAAACACTAGATAAAATTATTAGAAAATTAAAAGGAAAATATGGGTTTAAAAGATTTCTGAGAGACGGTTACGGAACAGCACTGGAGGATAAAACGCGACGTTATTATAAACCAGCAGAAATTAAGGTAAAAGAATATGTGGCCTATGTAAGGACAGATTTTGATTTTCTTAAATGTTTAGTTGGTACTTAAAAAAACAAACAACAAAAAACAACAAAAACCTCACACCAAACCAAAATCCCTTTCCCTGTCGTCCCCCCCCAAAAAAGAAAAGAAATAATAAACCAAACCAGATACACCCACTAGTATTTGCAATTAGAATTGCGCAGTGATGCCTAATTGCTTCAAGTGAAAGGAGGTGCATTTTGTAATTTTGATGTGCAGTTTTGAGAGATTGCTAAGTCAGGAAGTTGGTTGTTGATTGTTTTGTAGTGAATGTGCTTCCATCTGCATTTAGGATACAGCTGATTTCACATAAATAAGGAAGTTATTTATTATTTCATTTCACAGCTGACTACAGCCTGAGTGTATAGAAAACAATGCTGCTTTTGTTTGACCACAATATTTATCAGTCTAGGTTATCTAAATGAAAATTTACTTTTTTTTTTTTTCCTCCCCAGTAGTTTCTGGAAAAGAAAACATAGATTATATAAAAATATATAGAAATATATAGAGTATGTAAAAATTCTGCTTGAGAATGAGGCAGAGGACAGTTAAAGTGTCCATGAATTAAGAAGCTGTAACCTAAATGAAAAGCTGATGTCTTTTCATTCATGTTTGTATTTTGTTGCTTTGAAATTTTTCAGTGGGGTACTCAGATATATTTCTTAAAAAAAAAAAAACAAGATGAAATGTCTGATTAATTTTTCTTTTCAGCTTTTTGATGGCATTGAGTGTGAATTCCCTCTGTTTTTTATTTTCATGATAATTGATGGTAAGTATAGCTTTACATTCTTGTTCTTTAAAGGCATTTGGGAGATGAGCCCTTAGGGGAAAGGTACAAAAGGATTTTTCTGTCCTGCCAAGATAAATCATCATGCCGTGACCCTAAAAATCTCAGCAGTGTATTAAGCTACTGAATATCTAAGTAACCCCTGAGAACTAGATTTTGTTACATGTGTAACAGTGGGACAGTGCTTCGTTCAGTAAGGAAGGAGAGTGTCCTGTAAGCTATAGTCCAGAATCCCTCATTTTTTTCACATCAGCAAAATTTCTTTCATTAATTACTTATTTAAAGATTAGCAGAGCATGGTCAAGTAATTGTGTATGTACTTGTATTTTCTAAGTCAAACTAATTAGCCTGTCAACTTTCCTGGTTTCTCAATGACAGCCTTTTATAATTTTTTTAGACATAAAGAGTTAAAACAGTTCTGACAAGTAGGTATTACTGAATTACTGAATTGATTACACATTTTTAGTATCATTAAATAGTATTATTAGTATTATTATATTTGTGTTATTATTATATAGTAGTAGTATTATAATAGTATTATGTTTTATTCGTCATGGATGGTGATTGTTATTACCCAGTTGTTGTCTAGATGATTCTTGATATTAAAGCAATTGTATTATCACATAAGTGTATCTTATTATCCCCTACAGCATCTGCCAATTAGATTAAATTACAGATATTCAGAATATCATATTGTCAGAAAACTTGAGCACATTGTGGCTGTGCTCAGGTGTTTTGAAATAGTTCAGCAGCGTTTCACTTAACAGGCTTTTCTGTGTGCAAACTTTCACTGTGTTTGTTTCTCATAACAAGTGATTTCATCTCCTATATGTATATATACTTGGAATATTTTAAAATGTCATAAACAAAACTTCTGAAGCTTTGGATTTTAATAGAGCATTGAAGAGCTACAAAATGAAGTCTGTATACAGTAGTCAGATTCCAGTTATCTATTGCAGCCTGCCTTTTCAGTAGAAATATTTATTGGCTTTTCTTGAAATAACAAAAGATAATTTCTTGTGAATCGTATGTAGCAATATACACATATTTTAAAAAACCACAAAAATGAACCAAAAAAAATCTCAAAACTTAAAAACCAACAACAAACTTAGCTAAATATCATATGCATAAATGAATCTGTACATATATAGATAAATATATATCAGATACACCTAAATGTATCTAACAAAGAACATATTTAAACTTTTTTTGTAATAAAGGTAGTCTGGTATATTTGTTCTCAGTGGGTTAGTTTCTTATTTTCTTTCGTCTTATTTTTGTATTTCGTAATTCACCTGCAAAAATTCAAAAAGGCTGCTTTTTCTTCTTGTTTTTTTTTTTTTTTTCTGGGGGGGGAGGGTTTCCCTTGTTGGGATTTCTCTCCAAAGGAAATTATTAGGACTCTCTTGGTAGCAGCTATGTCTTTATAGCTGTGGGAATGGATTAAACTAAATCAATATGACTTTTTGATGAGACATATTTCAATAACATTTTGAAATTTTTTGTTGAATGTAGAGGATTATGGTAGCTTTCTAGGATAAGGTAAGGAGGGAAACATAGCTATTTTTAATAATATGGAAGAATATGGTAATTGCAAAGGAAAACTGTGGAAGGAAATGAAAGGTAGAATCATAGAATGGTGTGGGTTGGGATTACAATGAAGAGGTTTCATCTAACTTGTTCCCCTTTCAGTGTTAAAAATGTTCTATTTTAAAATGTCAGTGTGACTTGTCAGGTTCATCCATGTTTTGCTTGATGAACAGAAATGCTTTTGGTATTTTTCATACATCTTTTCATAGAAGAACTTCTGATGAACTGAACACTGATCACGTTCATCAGATTCATTTTGGAATCACTTTACGTTCTGGTAAAAAAACATCTAAGGTACTACTACTGCCAAATGTAACAGTTTCTTCCCAAAAATATTATCATAAAGAGTTGTCTATTATTTTCAATATATCAAGGTGTGTCAGCAGTTCTGAACCTCTATGATATGAAGATAAAATATGTGTGTAACTTATCAGTGTAAATACTCCATCTAAAAGTCTTTGGAGGGAAATTGTTCTGTTTACTACTTTAGATTCCTTTTGTATTTATTCAGGAGGATTTCTAGGCAGCTCACTTCTAGGTCAGTTCACATCTCTGTTCTAAGGATTTAGAACCAGACTGTCTCCACACTGGCACACAAGCTCTGCTTCTTCATTCTGCTATAGCTAAGGAAGTCATTTACAGCTAACTGGGCTGGTTGTCTGTGTCCAGTTCCTGAGCCTCTGTAAGTTCATAGCTTTACTACCCTGTGTAACTTGCCATCAATTTCAGTTTAAGCTAATAAAGAGTATGGCTGACTCATGATCCTTTTGAGATTTAGCTATAGCAGTAAGTGAGAATCTACAGTTTAGTCTTCCACTTTTCATGAATTACTTAGTGTTAAGGCACCACCTTATTGAAAAATAAACATGAGATTTTTCTTCTCTTATGAACATTAAGCTAATGGAAAAGTTCTTTCTTCCATTATATCAGTTCTTTTTTTGTTATTTTTAGGAGTTTTTAGAGGAAATCCTGCACAAGTAAAGGAGTATCAGGATCTTCTGGATCCTTTGCTTCAACATACATATGAAGGTATTATCTGATAATCATTCTTCTGAAACACTAGCTTTTTATGAATCTTTAATTATTAAAATACTGAAATTTCTATTAGTGGATACTGCAGTCAGAGCAAAGGAGAAGTAATAATATTAAAGTGTTTCCTGATGATAAAATACTAGCAGTGAAATAACCTTTCATGTAGGTACCTTGTATCATAAAGTGTGATAATAAAGGTAATGTTATAGGGGAAAATTCTTCTGATGTAAATTTACATATATATTACGTACATTACATTATGCAAATGCTTCTGATAAAATGTAAGATTTACACTGTATCCCATCATTCGTCCCCTCTTTTGCCTATTCTTCATTATGTACAAATGTCACTTTGACTTCTCAGGAAAAAAGTCAGATTGTTTCAGTGTTCCACCTGGATACAGCTGAGAATTACTCATGTCATTCATTGTCACTTAACTTCACAAGACTTAAAAAATAATTTGGTATGTGCATATGAAATTGTTTCTGGCTTAGAGCTGTGAAAGTGGCAATATGTTAATTTTAATATAAATGTTCTCTTAAATTGTCCACTCCAGAATTTTGGTGGAACTGTAGACAAGGCTATTGGTGGCCTACAGGCACATCCATCCAAAATTCAGTTAAAATAGAAGAACAGAAACAAGAGAAAGGCTGTATATTTGAGTGGGAGGGAAAAAAAGGGGCCTGAGAACAGCACAAGCTTCAATATACTGACAATCCGGTTTTAGATCTCAGCATCTTTACTCACTTGTTCTTGACATCTGTGCTACAGTTATAGAAGTAGATGCAGAATATAAATCTGACTTGTTCTTTAAACCTAGAATGTCTTGAACTAGCTTCTGTAATTTTGTTACCAAATTTTGATTGCATAGCAAATATTCTGACATTGCTGATAATTTCTCTTTTCTAATTATTAATGGCTGTGTGAAGTTCCATAGACACTAAATTAATCTTGTGGTTCCTCTTGTTGAAAGTCATCATGAGTATCTCATGTCAAAATTTCTGGTTGTGTTTTGATACCTCACTCATTTGAATATTCCATCTCTGGGATCTTTCAGTTTTCAGTTTTCTCAGCTTCTTGTCAGTTTGTGGTTTTTTTTTGTCTAATCAAATAGACACTGCAACATTATTCTGTTCATCACATGTTCTTTATCCAAATAAATTCAAAAATTTGGCAAAAAGCATATTAATTTGGTTTTGTATTGCATATAATTACATCAGTCAGTTGTAGTTATATTCCAAAATTTGTAACTCTTGTACACATAAAAAATGTTGAAGCAGAAGTTGTTGATCCGCAATAATCAGTAATACCTGTGGTGTAACTCTAGATGCGAGATATGCTGCCTTCCAATGGAGAAGCTATGACAATTTGTTTCATGATGCTTCAAAACTGAAATCCTCATTTTAACTTGGTTTTGTGTATATCCAAAAAATTATAATTTTCACGTAATTAAATGGTTGACTACTTTTGGCCAAGAATTTAGCTTTAAAATTTATCTGATACTGAGGTGGTGTTATGTGTGGGGGAAAGCACCCTAACTGTTTCACCCTGATGCACTTTTCATTTCTTTGGGTTATGGTTTGTTACTTGTACTGCAGTTTGCTTTATTGTTTTTCTTCTTGCACAGTGAAGTGCTACACAGATAGTGTATGCGTTCTGGGAAGGACTTATGTGGAAATGTGCACTGAAAAAAGAAGCAGTTTATTATTGCTATGGGTTTCCCATGGTGCTTAAGGTTTTGCAAGATAACAATGAATGGCAGCAGTCGTTTATGTTTAGGCAGAAAGTTGCCAGGATATAGTTTTTCCTGGTTTTGAATCCACTTTAGCTTTATTATGGAACTACAAACAAATAATAAGGGAAGTTGAATTTATTTGCTTACTTTACTTATTTTAAAACTCCATAGGGTGTCCTGTTGTACCCAAGTATTACTATGTGCCAGCTGATTTCGTTGAACTGGAGAAGAAGAACCCTGGCAGTCAGAAACGGTTTCCTAGTAACAGTGGATGTGATGGAAAATTTTTCTTGTGGGGACAGGCAGTTTACATCATTGCAAAACTCCTGGGTAAGAGGCAGAGGAAATTCTCTCAGGTTTTAACTTACCCCAAAAGTATTTTGTTGATGTTTTTATTAAATCAGAACAAATATACATCAGCTTGAGTTTTGATTGGACTGTGGGTGACAAGGTTTAGGTACTATATTTTGGTACGTATCTGATAGGCAAAAACTGCTTTTTATTCTTTATGTTAAAAGCAGAGTATGCTGCATGCAGCATAGTGTGAGGCTTACTGGCATATTTCAGAATACTAAAATCTTTTAAACATACGTTTGTTTTCTTCTGTTTCTTTTCCTGGCTTTCCCTCTTATTTCCTCTTCTTCATGGCAAAATACATTAACAATGGATTAACTGTGTGAGCTTCCCCTGTACAGTAATGTTTGTATATAATCTCTGGCATTTAATTAAAATTATTTACTGTTTTAAGCAAGACACGTTTAAATTTTGAATAACTTTTCCTTTTTACAGTTTCAGGAAAAGTTGATCTTTTCTTCAGTCTGTGTTATTTTTACCCTTTGGAAGAAACTAGATGAGCATGTGAAAATGCATTTCAAAGTTGAGCCATTAAAAATTGTTATAATGAATTTCAGTCACAAATGAACTTGCGATCTCTCTTGAGAGTATTCGAAGGCTAATGCAAAAGCAGTTGTTAAGCTTAGGAAATCTTAAGAGTTAAGATTTTCCTCTTCTAAGTATTTCTTTTAGGAGAAAGATATATTCCTTTATTCTAACATGGTCAACATTTACCTAGTAATCAGTAGACTGAGTTATAATTTTTTTTTTTGAACACTACAGAGGGAAATAGGCTGTTAGTAGTAAAAATCAGAAACACTGAAGGGGACTTTAAAATGCAAGACTTGACAAGAATAGTGGGTGTATCTTTAGGTATGGAGTGCTGGTCTGTTTGGTGCTCCACCTGTTTGATTTCATTGTATTCCTTGCATAATTCCTTTTTTAGTCAACATTGTAAAGTAGATGCAGGGAGTCTCACCTTTAATGAAAAAGAAATAATTTAACCTTTTAGTATTAGCCAAATAATACTCAAATGTGTGTGCATGTGTCCAATACTGTAGTAGTTCTGCTAGTATTCATCTTACACTAATATTTGTGAAGCTCTGTACCTGCAAAAGACTGGTTAGATAACTTGTATTTATTGTTTGCTAAATGCTGGTTGAGTAACATAACTTTCTTCTGGTTTGTTTCGATTCTTTCATTTCTTGAACATTGTTGCACACTTTAATCATTGCATTAAATCTCTTTTTGAATTGTTGTCATTATTAACTATTGCCTTTATTGTTAAAAAAACTTTCTCTCCACTGTATTCACTGCTTCTCATTCCTCCCTCACTTTTTTTCAAAATATTTTTTTTTTCCTTTTGTCTTTGCAAATAGGGGCTGGAAACTTCATCACAGACCTAAATCTGTTTAATTTGTAATTCAAGTAAACTTTGAATTACTGGCAGAATTTATTCATACTAATTTATAATTGGTGCATTTAACTTTGCACTTTTCTGGGTGAAAACCTACCTCAATGGCAATCTTGTCCTTAGTGAAAGACTTCGTGTGTGTTACTTTGCTTGTTGGTGCTTCCTAATTAAATGAAAGCCTGACTTCAAACACTTTGATTTCTGGAGAAGTACTGGTTTCCCATTTAATCATCCATTTCAGAAACTGCTGTTGCCTCCAGGGAAATTATTAATTTGTTTTGCTCAGCCTCCTTGCTATTATTGTAGTACTTCTTTTGTTGTTGTGATTTTCTGGTTTTGTTGTTGTTTTCTTTTCTGTTGTTTTTTTTTTTGTTGTTTTCTTTTTGTTGTTTTTTGTTGTTTTTGTTGTTTTCTTTTTGTTGTAGTTGTTTCTTTCTTTTTTTCTTTCTTTCTCTCTCTTTCTCTCTTTCTCTTTTTCTCTTTCTTTCTCTCTCTCTCCCTCCCTCTCTCCTTCCCTTCCTCCTTTCTCCATCCATCCTTCCATCCTTCTTTTCTTTCTGGAGAAGGTTAAAATAATGCAATTTTAGAGTTGGGGGGGGAGGTTTATTCTCCCTTGTAAAAAGTTCCATGTAGAAAGTGCTAGGTTTCAAAAATACTTAATTGGGGTTTGAAATATCATATTGAGAGTTGTCTTTGATATCCCTTGGCCCATTCCACATTATTGTGAGATTACTTTGAGATAAAAGGCTATTTGCTTTTCTTCAAAGCTAAGCAATTTTTGATGGTAACCATTGAGTTTCTTGTTAAAGCTCCAGAATAATTTCGTGGTTGTGGATTTGATGGCTTTTTATGTGACTTACGTGTTGTGGAGTCTGTTGTCTGCATATATTCTTTTAACACATCTCTGTGAAAAAATAAAGGATTGTTTTTATTTACAGTTGGCTGTAGTAAGAATTATACTTAAGTAATTAGTCCTAAAATTAATATATTTTTTCACAATGTTCTTTTGATATGTAAATTATTGATTGAAAACCAAGGATTATAGCAGCAGAACTGACTATGTAAGATACATTTGTATGCTTCCTTCACAAAAGCTGCAGGGAAGTACTCACATCATTCTGTATTTTTATTATGATTTCCTATCAGCTGACAAATTAATAAGTCCTAAAGATATTGACCCTATTGGACGTTATGTAGCTCCACAAGATCAGCGGAATGTTAGCATGAGATTTTCAAATCAGGTAAGCATAACCTTAAAATTAAAGCATTTTTACTGAAAAAATGTGACCTTTGTGTTATACATGGTCTTCTAACGTTACAGTTAAAGTGCTAGGAAAATTTTAAATATATGTCCATCGTGGTTGATGGAAGATTAATTGCATTTAAAAAGAAGATTATAACATTGCAGTTTTTGCCGTAAAATTAAGTGGTGCAATCAAAACGACACATAAAATGCAAGTTTAAGTATCTGCTAATAGATACGTGGGGTTTTTTTGAGTTAAGATACATCAGGGAAGCAAGAATGAGCCTCGTTTTTTTGTTCTTTCAAATTAATTACCCTTTCAATATATTAATATTTTTTTCATTTAAATCTCCTAAGAGGCACAAGGATGAGGTTCTTTTTTGGTGTGCATGGTTATAGAGATGCTTCTGATTTTGCCTTAAATCTGCAGTTACTCTGAGTGCCCAAAGATGGGAAATGCTTGAAACAGTGTAATTCAAGTCTGCAGCAGATAGGATAACAATACAGACATGGTCTATATGCAGGAACTTTTATTAAAGAGGTAAAAACTGTATGTGCGGCAACATGTACCTAAGAGATTTTTTCAGTCATTTTTTTCTTGGTATAAGGAATATATATTTGGTAAGTTCATTGTTCAGCATTGTGAATGTTATTGAAATGTAAATACTTACCCTAAGATTTATTCCAAACATTTATCCTTAGATTTATTCCAAGATCAGAAATGAACAATGTTTTTCATATCTGATCCAAATGCCGCTTAAAATATCTGCTTTCCCACTATGTCCTGCCACCAAGGTGTCTCATTCATAATGAGACTTTCATTGTTCACAGTGCCCTGCTTCTGCCATGTTATTATGAGGTAATGAAAGCTCAGTGACTTTATTTCTTCCCAGTTTCCTTCTTTGTTCTTACATAAAGGGATGATGAACCTACAGAACGTGGGAGCTGCTGAATTCACATGCCCTTTAACGAATGCCAGTAGAATCCTGTAGCAAATCAGAGTTGCATGTGGCACATCCAATTTTTTCTTCTTTGATTCTTGAAACCAGTATTTCTTAATACACAACAGATGAACACTTTGAAGAAAATGCTGGCTTGTTTAAAGACGCTTCATGACTTACCAAGAGTTCTTATAGCAGAAAAGCATTTTACTTTACTATTTTTTTTATACTTTTTTTTTTAATAGTTTTACTATTTTGGGGGGTACCTGTTATATGATAGGGACTTTCCAGATCTTCAGAGAGGAATAGCCTCTGTCCTGGGACCTTCCTGGAAGAGATGATAAATAATACAATAGTAATTTATTTTCTCATAATTTACCCCTTGGTGGCCACATTTTGGGTCAGTAAAGAACTTAGTAAAATGCAGTTACCTGGTAAAATTCAACATATAATAGGGGCTTTAAAAGCTCAACAGTGTTGAAAGAATAAAAATAACTTAAGCAGCTTTGTTTTGATGTTTTTCTTCATCTGCAAATGATGAAAAAAAAAGCTTGTCACTGTTAAAAGGGAAATCAGACTAGATGGTTTGTCACTGTCAAGTGGCTATACAGTCCACATTTTTAAGCGCTCAACAGTTGTCTAGAATTATTTCAAAAAGCAATTGTACTTTACTCAGACAACTCAGCTGAGCTGGTGGTTGTTAATCTTTCCCTTTAAAGGCTGCCCTAGCTTCTGAAATTCCCAGAAACTTTGGCAGAAATTTTCGTACGTGGGACCAGTGATGTTCTCGTTGTTATCAGAATAGGAGAAAAAGAAAGACCTTCCCAGGGTGATCCTTGAGCGTACTCTGATGGGCAAGACTGAAGTTATATTTGGAAGCTAGAAATCAAGAAAGGATTGAGTTTACTTTTCTTTTTTTCTCCCTTTAAACCTAAAAATCTTCATAGAAATCTGACTTAGAGCAATTCAGCAATTCCTGTAGGCATACTTGTTCTTTTGTAAGCAAGATGTGATGAGATGGAGTGTCTGTTGTTCAGTAGCTTATAGGTAAATGGAGAAGTTCTGGAATCACTTGAGTCTGCTTTCACCTCTCTTACTCCAAGTGATGACACTTCTTTGCTATAAATGTCTGTGCTTTTCTTTGACATGTAAATGATAAAACTATCCAAGATATCGCATGTGCTTATAATGTGGGTAAGAAGAAAGAGAGACATTTTGAAATCATTAGGAATTCCAGATAACTGTGGCATCAGGCCTTTGTCCTTGTAGCCTCTGAGCAGCAGTGTGGAACTTGTGTTGAGTGTGCTTGGTATCCATGCCCTGCTAACTAGGTGGTTGTGGAATTTCACTGGGCTTGTTGCTACTGAAACAGGTGCTGGTCTATCTTGTGTGGTTTTATTATCACATTAGGATCAGAGCAAAATATTTGTTGATACATATGTTTGTTACAGTTTTATCATCATTAAGAGAAGATTAGTGAGAGAGTTGTGCTTTGTCAGCAAAAGTCTTGCAGTTAAAGTCAGCAAATTCAAGTTTCAGCTGAGAGTATTGACCTTGCCTTATTTTAATCCACATTTTAAATTTGCTGAAGCAGTTTGAATGTTTAATGATGCTTTTTTATCTAACTGAGCTAATTTATGCAGGATCATTACTCAGTATTTTCTTTAAAGTGCTAGGAAAATGACTTAAATATGAAATCACATCCTAATTACGCTTTTGGAAATCAAAAGTGGAAATCAAAAGTAGTTTCTTTAATGATGTCTTCTCTTTTCCATACAGCTAAAGAGCTATTTGATTAAGTTGAACAGAAAAGTATTTCCACTTTTAGTAAATTTCATTACTGTAAGGAATAAACAAGAGTATGTAAGCATTTCAGATGCCTGTATATAAATTTTGTTGAGGTGCACTGTTTTAGAAGGTGAGGTACCAAAAAGAAGGCTTTTTATATTTTTATTTGAAGCCTTGTGCTGAGGAAGTATTTTTTGAAGAAATGTATTTTCCATGGAGGTATATTTTCATATTTTGGTTGCATTGGATATAATCCTATAAACACCATTGAAAAACATGATTTATTTGGTTTGTTTCTGTCTTCAATGTAACTACAAAATGTATCTGATGCCCGCATAATGGTATAGATTTCTGCAAGCAATGGAAAGTAATTTTAATATTCCAACCTTAGTTTTGTAGTTTTGAAGCACCAGTGGAGAATATACTTCTCTGCTAAATTGTTGGGGTGTGGATTTTTTTTTTAGTATATAGCAAATGCTGCATATCACTATCATTACTGAAAAGGGTGGCATTTTCAGGAGTATTATGACTTATTTTGATCTGTCTTTCTCTAGACAGCTACTCGTGATACTCCGGGCCTTGGCATGTTAAATGACAATGAAAGTAACTTTCTGTGTAATGTTAACAGTCCTGCTGTTGCACAAAAATTATAGTTTATATCTTTCCAAATACTCTTACAAGTTTAGCTAGTTTTCACACAGATTTTGTGATGTGCCTGTTGTGCTGCAGATGCATTTGCTTAGTCACAGTTTGTGTTAGAACCACCATTTACAGGCTGCTGTGAACGAGTCATGTCACTGCTGTGTCTTGGTGTGAGAGGCTTAGTGCTGGTATCTGAGAAGGACATGCCTCAGTGGAGGTGCAGATAGACAGATTTATGTGCAGTTTACACCCTGTGGTTACACAGTCCCACTCAGTGTGTCATGAATCCAGTGATAATTAACTTGAAGACCACTCCACCAGTTAGATCACAGGCTGTCTGATGATCAGTCCAGTCTTAGCGGGGGCACTCTCTGGTTCTGGGGGGTTCTTTGCTTTCTGTCTTATAAACACAGTGCTCTGATTATGGTGGAGAACTGGTCTGAGTTAGTATAAATGCAACTAGTAGCATGATGTCCTGATTATGAGGAGGACATCTTTTAATGTCACTTGAACTTACAACTTCTTTATTTGTTATTTTTGTGCATGTACTTCTATCATAAAGTTATTTCATGTGGCAAAAACTTCAAAACTTTTAGTGGAAATGTAGTGCTGATAGACTTTTCAGAAAATGTTATCACAAATTTCTCCTGCAAATCTATGAGGTGGCAGAGAAGAAATGAACAAGGAATAACTCAGGTATCTAATTTTTTAGCTGGTAATACATGCTGCCAGTGAAAAGAAGGGTGACTAGCCATTGGGGGTTGGACTAGATGATCTCTTGAGGTCCCTTCCAACCCTTGGGATTCTGTGATTCCATACTCAGGAAGTCAGTTATTTCTCCCAACGTGCTGAATTCATTCCTTTAGCATGTTTTTTTTTAATGTAAAATACTAGTTAGTATTCATTTCAAACATGAAGTATGTCTATATGAAGTATGAAGTATGTTGGGCAAAGAAGAGAATCAGAGCAGCCCTGTGGAGAAGAACTTGGAGGAGTTGGTCAATGAGAAAATGAACATGAGCCAGCAGTGTGTGCTTGCAGCCCAGAAAGCCAACCATATCCTGGGCTGCATCAAGAGGAGCGTGACCAGCAGGTCGAAGGAGGTGATCCTGCCCCTCTACTCTGCTCTTGTTAGACCTCACTTCGAGTATTGTGTGCAGTTGTGGTGTCCTCAACATAAAAAGGACATGGAACTGTTGGACAAAGAGGAGAGCCATGAGGATGATCAGGGGACTGGAGCACCTCCCATATGAAGATAGGCTGAGAAAGTTGGGGCTGTTCAGCCTGCAGAAGAGAAGGCTGTGTAAGAGACCTCATAGCAGCCTTCCTGTATCTGAAGGGGGCCTACAGGGATGCTGGGGAGGGACTATTCATTAGGGACTGTAGTGATAGGACAAGGGGTAATGGGTTGAAACTTAAACAGCAGAGGTTTAGATTGGATATAAGGAAGAAATTATTCACTGTAAGGGTGGTGAGGTACTGGAATGGGTTGCCCAGGGAGGCTGTGAATGCTCCATTGCTGGCAGTATTCAAGGCCAGGTTGGATGAAGCCTTGGATGGCATGGTTTAGTGTGAGGTATCCCTGTCCGTGGCAAGGGGGTTTGAACTCGATGATCTAACTGTCTGATTCTATAGCAGACAATGCAAGAAAATGCTGTTATCACCTGTAAAATGTAATATTCCTCTTATATAACTGTAAAGAGAGGCTGGCTGATCAAAATATTTCAGAATAAAGGGTTGAAATAATTAATTATTTTAAAGTGGGTATTATTGGTTACCCAAATAGCGGAGTTATTTTGCTCTTTCAAAAATGTGTAGCAAAACTTTGTCATATCAGGCATTTTTCTTACGTTGGGGTGGGTTTTTTTAAGTCAAAAAAGGGAAACAGTGCAAATGATTACCAGAAACCTTATTTATTATTAATTCTCAGAAATGCATCTTGCAAAGTATTATTGACAGGACTGCTTTCCCATAGTTTTGATACATACAGGTTTCACTCCCGTGTTGCTCTTCCAATGTGTTCATATAGTAGGAAAAAACACTGCAGTGATGTCTGGCATACTAGTGAATTGTTGAAATAGACATTGTCCCTACTCATGCTATATCTAATGAAATAGCTAGCAATGTTAATAAATACTTTCCATTATTTTCTAGGGTCCTTTAGAAAATGATTTGGTAGTACATGTGGCCCTGATAGCAGAAAGTCAGCGGTATGTATTTACTTTTACTATGAATGTATGCATTAGGGAAGCGTTCAGTAACAGACAGATAAAGGTACTCCAAGAAGTGTACTGCTATTTGTGTATCTGCTGCCAAGATAATTGTTAAAACTATGCCTGTTCTGTGATTTGTCATTAAATCTGTTATTTCTTTCATAGCCTACAGGTTTTTCTCAACACCTATGGAATCCAAACTCAGACCCCCCAGCAGGTGGAGCCAATTCAGATATGGGCTCAAAAAGAACTTGTCAAAGTAAGAAATCTCAATTTATTATTATTATTTCTCTCTATATACATTTCTTTCATAGCAATAGGAATTTATATCAAGCTATTAGGCTTGTATATCCTGAAGCATGTTGCTTACTTTTTTGTATTACTTCTAACTCTCTTGTAAGACATGCGGACAATGGTCAGTCATACATGCCTCCTTCAGTGAATCATGGATGTCCAGATCGTCTATATCATCTGAATAGGCTTATGACCTGAGCCACTTTCAACAAATAGGGAATAAATAATAGAATTTTAATAATAGCACAGTAGATGATATGAATCATGATGGAGAAATGAGTAAATGAGCAATAGTTAAAGAAATTGAATAAAGTAGTAGGCATAAAATATCAGATACTTTCATAGTGTAGATCCTGTAACAGGCATTTTACAGTCTTCTGTAACTGGTTTTTAGTAGTCCCTTGAGTTGACTATATCCAGTAAGTTTGATGTTTAAACCCTTTCTCATAGTCGTGGTTTAAACCCAACCACAGAGCTCGTTCACTCACTCCCCACCTTTCTCCCCCAGCTCCCAGAGAGCTGGGAAGGAGAATCCAAAGAATGTAGCTCCCATGGGTTGAGATAAGAGCAGTTTAATAACTAAGGTATAACACAAATCACTACTGCTACTACCAATAATAATAATAATAATGATAAAGGAAATAACAAGTGAAGAGAATATGACACCTCACCACCCGTTGACCGATAACTCACCCCACCCTGCCTGACCGAGCACCGACCGATACCTCCTCCAACTCCCCTGAGCACTAGCCCTTCTGGGTAACTCTCGGTTACATCCTGGACATGACGTGCTATGGCATGGAATACCTCTTTGGCTGGCTTGGGTCAGGTGTCCTGTCTCTCCTTCCTCCCACCCTTCCCTCCTGCTTGGCAGAGCATGAGGCTCAGAAAATCCTTGGCCAGAGTAAACATTTGAGCAGTAACTAAAAACATAGGTGCTATCAGCACCGTTCCCAGCCCAGAAGTCAAAACAGAGCACTGCACCAGCTACCAAGAAGGAGAAAAAATGATTGCTACTGCTGAACCAGGACAGTATCCACCCCTTATTCCATACCATTCACGTCATGCTCAGATCCCACATTTTCAATATACCATCACTCTTATCTCAGTGCACTCTTATCTTAGTGCATGGACCAGTCCCTATAAAGCTGCTGAGTCCATCTTGTCCATGATGTCAGGCTCCATCTCTTGTAACAGTCTTTCAGAGCATTAGAGGCTATGTGCAGTGTTCACACCCGTGAATCACCTGGGCAATAGTGTCCATTGTTAAGTCCACCCCTCGATCATGAGTCCATCTGTATGTTGCATACCTGCGCCAAGGGCCTGAAGTGTCATGGGCCCACCAGGCTCAAAATAATTCACCATCCCCTTCAGCAGTTCTGCAACTTGTTGCTGGGGACTCCATACAGCTGCCTTCCATCTCTGATGCTTCCAAAGCACTGGAGGGGCCCAGTGGATCAGACACTCACCCATACTGTCCCACATCCCCTGCCACTGATGACTGTCCAGCCTTGGGAAAAATCTCCTGGTGCTCCTCCGTCCTCTGAAAAATCTTTGAAACTAGGCCCTCTATGCACAAACAAGCCTCAACGAGCTGCATGAAGCTGGCAGACCAGTAAGCTGGTGCAGAATCATAGGTGTGCACTTGATGTATTTCATGCTTCACCACCAGAAAGTTCCATTGTGAATCAGGTACATGAAACTTCTGTCTAACTTGGAATTACGCAAATTCTCTCAAACAAGAGTGACAAATTCTGAATGTTCAGAGGCAGTATAATGAATGTGTTTAGCTTATCAGTCCTGGAGTTCCAGACTCTCTGTGTTTCCCTTCCTCTGGTATCAGGATCTTATGGTTGATGCTATTGTCCGTATCAGAAGTCTGTAGGACCCAGAAAAAAGCAAAATCAAAAACAGAGAAGACAGCAACATATTTCAGGCTTCGTCAGTTTTTGAGGATAACTGATGTACCAAGACTGTGCTAGCTTATTCAGAAAAGTGCTTGCCCCAAATATGGACTTCCACTAACCTCTGAGTGGTAGTTAAACCAAGAGAAAATAAACACCCTTGTATGCATTCAGGTGTCTTTGTTTCTTGACCCAGTTTTGCTCATTAGTCTTCTTGATAATATATTTCAAAATGGATTCTTTGTCTTATTATTCTGAAATTTTGTACCTGAAATTCTGGTTTAGCAAATAGATACTCCATAAATTTACTGTTGAAATACGTATTGTTTCTCTCAGTCATCCATCATTTCTTTGGTCTCCCTGACAGAAAGATGAGACCGGCATTAAGTTTTATTGTTATCAGTTACATTCCTAGCTGTGACAACTTATGTGTCAGGAATTGTTTTTCAAAAGCTGGTGAGACATCTGGCAATTCTGACATTTTCTTTGTGCTCATGATGGGTGGGTACATCTGCCTTGTCAAAGTTTACTTTTAAAAAGAATGTCATGAAATTATTAAATTGCCTTATGCAAAACCTCATCCTTTTGAGCTTGTAAAATAGGCGATGCTCTAGCCATGAAGCTGAAATAATGAAAATGAGAATTACGAGAAATGAAGTTGGATCTTTGGGCTTATCCAAAAAACCAATACAAACCAAAAAAGAAGCAAACAAAAAAACGCTGGTAGTGTTTGTCCTACCAGGATGAATGTGTGGGGAAGGGAAGCTAATGCTGAAACAGTTGCCTCTATTTTGGGGAAAAGAGAGTTGATCCGTAGAGAACATGTATCTCAATATTTACAATTCTGATGCTGTCAGTTCTCAGTAGTGTTCCATTTCATTTTATTAGAAACTTTTGAACTGGTCTGGTGGCACATGGTAACAGTTTAAACCTCTAGACTTATAAACAGGCATGTGTCAAAAAAAGTATTGTGAAAAAAAAACGGATGAGGGAGGACATTGAGTAAGGAAAACTATGGATTGAAAGTAAGACTGGGGATCGCAGAAACAGATCCACACAGTCTAATGGATGTGAATGAAAGGGAGGAGAACAAGAAATTGATAAAAAAATGTATGCAATATATGACAATAAAGTATTTCTGTAGTGGAAGTACAGTAGAGGAAAGTAGCACAGTAGTCCATTGGCATAGACTGGTAACAGCAGAACACACAATCAGATGGTGTGAAAGACCGCTCTAGTTTGGTTCACTCAGAAATCAAGCCCAGTCCAGGCTGCTCTCACAGCCCTTTCTTGCTATTAGCAGCTTTGATATTCCAGAATTGAAGAGCACTGTATCCACAAAGCCTACTTGAAGCAGCTGGACTTGCCTGTAATTGTCATGTTCAGATATTTTGGTGCTGAGTCTGAACTAATCCTTTGTTTGTAACAGACCAAGATGGAAAGCTTTTACTAGAAGGTGAAACTGCTGTAGCAGACTGTATGTGTTCTGAAGTTTTAAGTCATGTTCAGTTACTTACCTACACCAGCCCAAATAAAGGAAAAAAATGGCACCTTTCAGTCTGCTTTCACTGATATGTTTGGCCTGTGTTCTTACAGCTTAGTTGGGTTTTTTTTATAGTTTTATTCTAATGCACTGTAATAAGTGAAGATTCTCTCTGTAACATGCAAGTCTTATAAAATTATATCAGTTGAAGTAATATTAGCATACATAATCTAACTCAAATAATAATCCAGCAACGAATGAGACATTTCCCTCTTGTGCTGTTGACGCACTAATGTGCAGGCCTTTACTAAAAGTAAAATAAAGGTCTTTAAAGGATTTCTATATTGCTGTTTTACCTTTATATTCACATTTGGAAAAGCATTACAGAAGGCAGGACTGGCTAGACAATAAATGCAAATAATCCTTTAAAAAATTATTTCAGTGAGCAAGTTCAAGATTCTAAAAATATTTTAATTGTGTAAACCAGAAAACATCATAGGAATAAGAAGGCAAAAGTAAGGCATAATGGAGGAAACAACAAGTTTTAGTTGCATTTGAAACTGCAAATTAGGCAGGACTCCAGGGCTTTGCCCAAGCCCAGAGTTGCACCCATATGTCCTGGGTCAGGACCTTATGCGCTCACCCTTACTGAACAGCTGTCTTCTCAGATAAACAGGTAGTAATTGTATTCTTACTTCATAAGGTAAAAATCCTTCATCCTCCCAACACTGTGGAAGGAAGGAAGGAAGAAAGGAAGGAAAAAGAGAGTGTTAAATCACACCTACAGCAGCGTACTGATGTGCAAGAAGGGGAAGAAGATGCTTACACTTGCATCTTGTATTTCTTTCCTCAATTATTTTGATGGTTCCCCTTTGCTGTAAAGTTGCCTAATATCAGAAGAATTCAATTTGGTCTTTGAACTATTCATTTACTAAATCTAGTGTTCTTTCGCTTGATTTATTACTCTATGTAGATGATCCCAATAGAAGTAATGACCATGTTATGAATCTTGTTTTCTAAATGAAAGAATACACACAGCTTTCTTTGTAAGCACCAGCAGGAGCATACAAAAGCTGTCTGTCTAGGTTTCCCTCAGTTTTCATGATTCTTTCTCACAGGCTTACTTCCATTTGGGAGTGAATGACAAACTGGGATTATCTGGAAGACCAGACAGGCCTATAGGATGCCTTGGAACATCAAAGGTTATTGCAATAAATGTTATTGGTACTAATGTATATTTCAGCTAGATATTGAATTAGCCTCTGAGTGATTTTAAATAGAATTGAAATGAAATTTTATTTTATGCATGTATCTTAAATTCCTTGTAATGTATTTTGCTGTGATGCATGTGTGTGCTCTGTCTTAGTGTTAAACTGTTGTACATTTCCTAGACATCCAGTTCTAGCAATAGTGGGCCAAAACAGACTGGATGGTGGAGAAGTGAACTGCTTTGACTGAAGGAGCATGTAGACCCTGCATGCCTAATAAAAACCAGAGTACCTAAAATTAGATGTGTAGGTTTTATCGTAAATGTTTGGGGCTTTTTCAAGTCAGCTGGTTTTTGTTGAGTATTGTTTTCATAGTTTCGAAATGCCTTTTTTCCTTTTCAGCTAATTCACTGCTTCAGATATTTTAAAGAAAAGATGAATTGAAGCTTTTTCTCCCCACAGATTTATCGGATACTAGGAAAGACTGTAGTTTGCTACTCAATCATTTTTGATCTAAGTGATTTTTACATGTCACAGGATGTTATGATGCTGATTGATGACATTAAGGTATTTATCTATAACTTCTCATTTGAGAAACTGATGAAAATAGAGACTGTAGAAGATTAAAATGTGAAGTTTTATAAAATAGAAGACTGAAAGGGGAACACTCTATAGTGTATATTCTTCCAGTACAGAAACAAATTTGCAGCTTATGCCGGAAAATCTGCAAAGGTGAATATTCTTGTCAGCCTAGTAGGAGTTCTAGCTAGTATCTCTGACACAAAAACTCACCCAGAAGTGACTGGGAATGCTGTAATGCAGCAAACAAATTATCATTTGTTGCTTTGAGAAAACAAACGCTTTTGGCTGAAAAAGCAATGAGACTGATCTGTTTAAGGGGAACACCACAGAATCACTCAGGAGTGTTGCACCCCAACGAGAAGGAAGCGCAGCAGGAGGGGCACGAGACCTCCTTGGATGGATAAGGAGCTGCTGAGAAAAATTCACAAGAAAAAAAGAGGCTTATAGAAGGTGGAAGCAAGGACAGGTGGCCTGGGATGAATACAGGGATGTTGTCTGCGTAGTTAGGGACCAAGTTAGGAAAGCCAAGGCCTAATTGGAGCTAAACATGGCAAGGTATGTTAAAGAAAATAGGAAAGGATTTTATAGGTATGTAGCGGCTAAAAAACAGACTAAGGACAATGTAGGCCCCCTCCGGAAGCTTTCGGGAGAACTGGCTACACAGGACTTGGAGAAGGCTGAGGTTCTGAATGGCTTCTTTGCCTCAGTCTTCACTGGCAAAGGCTCTGACCACAGCACCCAAGTCTTGGAGGGCGGACACAGGGACTGTGAAAACTTAGACCTTGGGCCCACTGTAGGAGAGGATCTGGTTCGAGACCATCTTAAGAACCTGAACGTACACAAGTCCATGGGCCCTGATGAAATCCATCTGCGGGTCCTGAAGGAGCTGGCGAATGAAGTTGCAAAGCCACTGGCTATCATATTTGAAAAATCATGGCAGACAGGTGAAGTTCCTGATGACTGGAAAAAGGGAAATATAACTCCCATTTTCAAGAAGGGGAAAATGGATGAGCTGAGGAATTACAGACCAGTCAGTCTCACCTCTGCCTGGCAAAATCTGGGAGCAGATTCTCTTGGAAGGCATGCTAGGGCACATGAAAAACAAGAAGGTGCTTGGTGACAGCCAGCATGGCTTTACTAGGGGAAAATCCTGCCTTACCAATTTGGTGGCCCTCTATGACAGGGCTACAAAAGTGATGGACAGGGTTGGAGCAGTTGACATCATCTACCTGGAATTGTGCAAAGCGTTTGACACTGTCCCACATGACATCCTTGTCTCTAAATTGGAGTGTCATCAATTTGATAGGTGGAGCACTCGGTGGATAAAGAACTGGCTGGATGGGTGCACTCAAAGAGTTGTGGTCAACAGTTCAATGTCTGGCTGGAGATCAGTAACGAGGGGTGTCCCTCAGAGATCAGTGTTGGGACTGGTCTTGTTTAATATCTTTGTCGCTGACATGAACAATGGAATTGAGTGCACCCTCAGCAAGTTTGCCAATGACACCAAGCTGTGTGGTTCTGTTGATACGCTGGAGGGAAGGAATGCCATTCAGAGGGACCTTGACACACTTGTGAAGTGGGCTGATGCCAACCTCATGAAGTTTAACCATGAGAAGTGCAAGGTCCTACACGTGGGTCGGAGCAATCCTAGGCACAGCTACATGTTGGGCAAAAAGGAAATTCATGGTAGTCCTGCAGAGAAGGCCTTGGGGGTGTTAGTCAATGAGAAAATGAACATGAGCCAGCTTCAGTGTGCACTCACAGCCCAGAAAGCCAACCATATCCTGGGCTGCATCAAGAGGAGAGTGACCAGCAGGTCGAAGGAGGTGATCCTGCCCCTCTACTCTGCTCTCGTGAGACCTAACTTGGAGTATTGTGTGCAGTTCTGGTGTCCTCAACATAGAAAGGACATGGAACTGTTGGAACATGTCCAGAGGTCCATGAGGATGATCAGGGGACTGGAGCACCTCCCATATGAAGATAGGCTGAGAAAGTTGGGGCTGTGCAGCCTGGAGAAGGCTGCATGGAGCCCTCATAGCAGCCTTCCAGTATCTGAAGGGGTCCTACAGGGATGCTGGGGAGGGACTATTCATTAGGGACTGTAGTGATAGGACAAGGGGTAACAGGTTGAAACTTAAACAGCAGAGGTTTAGATTGGATATAAGGAAGAAATTCTTTACTGTTAGGGTAGTGAGGTACTGGAATGGGTTGCTCAAGGAGGTAGTGAATGCTCCATCCCTGGCAGTGTTCAAGACCAGGTTGGATGAAGCCTTGGGTGATACGGTTTAGTGTGGGGTGTCCCTGCCCATGGCAGGGGGTTTGGAACTAGATGATCTTAAGATCCTTTCCAATCCTAACTATTCTATGATTCTATCACAGAATTCCAAGGGTTGGAAGGGACCTCGATAGATCATCTAGTCCAACCCCCCTGCAAGAGCAGGGAAATCTAGAGTACATCACACAGGAACTTGTCCAGGTGGGCCTTGAATATCTCCAACAGAGGAGACTCCACAACCCCCCTGGGCAACCTGTTCCAGTGCTCTGTCACTCTTACAGTAAAGAAGTTCTTCTGATGTTAATGTGGAATCTCCTATGCTCCAGTTTACACCCATTGCCCCTTGTCCTACCACTGGATATCACTGAAAAAAGCCTAGCTCCATTATCCTGACACTCACCCTTTACATATTTGTAAACACTGATGAGGTCACCCCTCAGTCTCCTCTTTACCAAGCTAAAGAGATCCAGCTCCCTCAGCCTCTCCTCATAAGGGAGGTCTTCCACTCCCTTCATCATCTTTGTGGCTCTGCGATGGACTCTTTCGAGCAATTCCCTGTCCTTCTTGAACTGAGGGGCCCAGAACTGGACGCAATACTCCAGATGTGGCCTCACCAAGGCAGAGTAGAGGGGAAGGAGGACCTCTCTTGCCCTACTAACCACACCCTTTCTAATGCACCCTAGGATGCCGTTTGCCTTCATGGCCACAAGGGCACATTGCTGGCTCATGGTCATCCTCCTGTCCACCAGGACCCCCAGGTCCCTTTCCCCTTCACTCCTTTCCAGCAGGTCAACCCTGAACCTGTACTGGTACAACCAGTACATTGTACCAGTACTAGTACATTGTTCTGGTACAGAACAATCCACCTGGTTGTTCTTCCCCAGATGCAAGACTCTACACTTGCCCTTGTTGAATTTCATAAAATTTCTCCCTGCCCAACTCTCCAGCCTCTCCACGTCTCGCTGAATGGCAACACAGCCTTCTGGTGTGTCAGCCACTCCTCTCGATTTAGTGTCATCAGCGAACTTGCTGAGGGTACACTCAGTTCCCTCATCCAGGTCATTAATGAAATTATTAAACAGCATTGGTCCCAGCACCGATCCCTGAGGGACTCCACTAGTCACAGACCTCCAGCTAGATTCTGCCCCATTGACCACAACTCTCTGCTTTCTTCCTTTCAACCAGTTCTTGATCCACCTCACTACCTGATCATCAAGTCCACACTTCCTTAGCTTATCTATGAGGATGCTGTGGGAGACAGTATCAAATGCCTTACTGAAATCAAGGAAAACCACATCTACCACTCTACCATCATCCCCCCACCTAGTTACTTCTTCATAGAAGGCTGTAAGGTTGGTCAAACATGACTTCCCCCTGGTAAAACCTGTTCTTCCCCCTGGTAAAACCTGTTCTTAATGACCCACTCATCCTTGATATGTCTAGAGATGGTGTCAAGAATAAGTTGTTCCATCACCTTTCCAGGGATGGAGATAAGGCTGACCGGTCTATAATTACCTGGGTCCTCCTTCTTGCCCTTCTTATAGACTGGCAGTGACATTTGCCATCCTCCAATCCTCAGGCATCTCTCCCGTTTCCCACAACTTACCAAAGATGATGGAGAGTGGCCTAGCAATGACCTCTGCCAGCTCCCTCAGCACCCATGGGTGTATTCTATCTGGACCCATCGATTTATAGATGTCCAGATTGCCTAGTTGATCCCTAACCCAGTCCTCATCTACCAAAGCAAACTCCTTTGTCCTGACTCCTTCTGGGGCTACAGGAATCTGGGGCCCCTGGAGAGAGTCTGCAGGAGTAAAGACAGAGGCAAAGAAGGCAGTCAGCACCTCTGCCTTCCTTATATCCTCTGACTCCAGGGTACCCACCTCGTTCAGCAGTGGGCCTATATTGCCTCTTGTGTTAGTTTTATTTGCTATGTGTTTGAAGAAGCCCTTTCTATTGTCCTTAACATGACTAGCAAGATTAAGTTCCAAGGAGGCCTTAGCTGTCCACACTAATGCCTTACCTGGAGGAAACATTGCTCAACTTTGCACAAATATTACAAATTGTCTCCCTTCCCTGATTTCAAGGTGGGCAGCAGAGAAAAGCTGACCTGCCATGTCCCCTCTGCTCTAGCAGGTACTTTCAGTGCTAGAAGGTGGCATTGGTTAATCTGTGTTAGTGGCCAAGATTAGAGCCCTGTATTCCCATACATACTCACTAGGTTATTGCATGTAGCACAGTACACCACACTGTCTAGTAGTACAGTCTGCACTAAGAGTATGTTCAGAAAACTGGTGAAATCCCAGTGTTTGAAAGCAGCTTCTGCTTTTTGAAGAAGTCTTGTTACTAGTTTATTAGCTTTTTTTAATCTGTTGGTTTTTCTGTGTTGTTAGTTTAAGGTATCTTTTTTAGTATCTTGTACTGTATATTCTGATCTATGATACTTGTGGGTTGTCATTTGATTTTTTAGGGGGTTGCTTTGGTTTGGGGATTATTTGGTGACTAATGTATTATTTCTTACCTAGAATGCACTGCAGTTCATTAAGCAGTATTGGAAAATGCATGGCCGTCCACTGTTTGTCGTGCTTATCCGTGAAGACAATATAAGGTAGACAGCAAGAGCAAGATGTGCATCATTTACAGGGTAACACTTACCTAATTGCAAGATTAATGGAGTTCTGTTTCAAATTTCAGAGGGAGCAGATTCAATCCAATATTAGATATGTTGGCAGCCTTTAGGAAGGGAATTGTTGGAGGAGTAAAAGTTCATGTTGACAGAGTACAGGTACGGTATTTTTCCTGATTACTGTGTTCTTACCTCCTGCTATTGGTTTATGTACTACTTAGAAGTACATGGGGAAAAAAGTATACTTCCTTCAGTATCATAAAACGAAGGAGTCAAGACCCAAGCCATTTGTTACGGTTTTTGTTTTATCTCAAAAGAAACATGTATCTTCATTCCTTTTGCGGAGTCTTTTGAAAGTGGTAATCATCATACAGGATTTTCAGAAGGGAAAAAGTGTTTTTTATGTTCAGCAGTCTTGTGAAAGTATCACCGAAAGAGAAGTGCACCATGTCAGGCATTGAGGGATTTCTTTTGATTAGATAATCAATGAAGAGTGAAAAAAAAAGGTGCTTTATATATATATATTAAAGTTCTTACAATTACTAAGTTCTAGTTTTAACATCTGTGGTGTTTTGAATTAATTTTTAAGCACTTCATTAAAATGTGAAAATTACAGAGTCCAGTGCTGGTTTTAACAATACTTGTATATGCTGGTTAAGTCTTACTTAATACCAACTGAAGAACCCTTCTCTTGATTAGAGAAAAGGCCAAAGACACTGTTATGATTTCATGTTCCCTAGAAAATCAGGAATTTGTAAAGGAGCTGGGTCATTTATAAACTAAATCCTCAGAGCAATAAAGATTTAAGATATGCTTGTAATATTAAAAATTCTGATGTGTTTCTACTGGTTACATGAAGGTCCTTTAGTCTCTCCTGCTCCCATTGACTTTTCCCATAGCAAATGCCACATGTTCTGTCCACAGTGTTTGTCTACAGCATAGTTTGTTGTAGTTTTTTGTTGGGTTGGATTTTTTTGTTTGGTTGGTTGGGGTTTTTTTAACTGCAATGTCCTTCTTGCCTTACATTTCATTAAACTGATTTATTACGAGACAAGATATTTTTCAGTCAACAGAATGTGTCTTTATTTTAAGCACTACACTGTTACTTGCTTCATTGGGGAGGATTTGGGTAAAGAAGGAACATGTCTAATTCATGGTGTTTTCTTAAATAATTCATCTATTCCCACAAAATGTGTGTGGAATCTTTGTGAATTTCACTACTTCATTTAGATGCATATGTGTAAATGTGCGTAGAGACAGAATGGGTGGGTCTAATTGAGTGAGCATTCTTTTTGACTTATAAAACATAAAAAATCTAATTTAATTTTTAAAAGCGTATGCTTAGAAGACATGCAACTGTTCTGGTTTTCACCTTCGCTGTGGTCATGTGCTCAAGCAGATCTGCAAACCAAAGAGTGGATGACACTAGCAATAAAATCAAAGCCTTTTTTTATATTCAGTCATCTCACAGTGTACTAGATCAGTATTTTACTGCAACTAGTGTACAGTGAAAATGGAACATAAAAGTTGACAATACAGTTTTATTTAGCTAATGAGAACCAGCAAAAAGCAGTCTTAAAAATGCTTTATACACCACGTTTCTTCTGGCAATATCGAAATAGTAAATCCATAAAAATCTGGAGTTAATGAATTGTAATTACTACATCAGATAAATGCCACATTGAATTTCTGGAATGTCATATTCTGAGACAGAAGTCTCTGTAAGCTGCATTTGAGGTGCAGACTTAGGGCAGGTATGCTTGGATTAAGGAATGAATACAGGGTAGGAAATGCCATGATGTGTCTTCCTGAAACATCACTGAGACTGACAGAAAAACTTTGCATTCTTCTGCAATCCCTGAAATAACAAGCATTACCTACCATTTAGAACATGGGTATCATGCAGGACTCTTAAGAAATGCAAATTCTTGATCTCAGATGTTCTCATCAGACCTCATTTTTTTGGCAGGCAGGGGGTTGGACATTGCTTGGTTTCCCTGTATGTTGCAGGCAAAAGAACAGCAGAACACCAGTAAAAGAGAGACAGCAGGTCCAAGAGACTTCTGCTGTCTTAAGTGAGATCTTAAGAGGCAAGATATTCTGTAAGTGTAAAGATATTTGGAAATGGAAATACTACTTGCTCAATGGAAACATCAAGGAACACACTGAGAAAAGAAGATAACTATAGAGTTATGTACCTCTCTGAATCTTTTTTTATTTTTTCCATTTTTCATTTCAGACACTAATATCTGGAGCAGTTGTTGAACAACTTGACTTCCTAAGAATCACTGAAACAGAAGAGTAAGGCTATGTGTAAATAATAATGATGATATTTTATAATCAAGATATTTTCTATACTATGAAGAAATGAAATACTTTTTTTTTAAGGGCTCCTGTATTTAAGAGGTTGGAGGAGTTGGATCTTCCAAAACATTCAAAGGTCAAGAGACAGTCTAGTACTCCAAATGCTTCTGAACTTGAGCAGCAACCAGATGTAAATATTAATGACTGGAAAAGCAAGTCAACATATGAGATCCTGCAGAAATTTAATGTAAGAAAACTTGATAAAAATGCAGAATAACTTCATATTCATGAAAGGAGAAATAATGTGCTGTTATTTTTAACAGCAGCCTTCTTTGATCAACATGATTTGTGTCATGGTTCAATGCTGTTAGTATAACTAGGAACATGAAAGGTCCAGTGTTCCGCTTCATGCTTGGGGAATCTTCCACTCTACATTTTCCTCTTCTGCTACTGCATGCTGCAATTAGAATGATACAGAATTATAGAATCATAGAATAGTTAGGGTTGGAAAGGACCTTGACATCATGTAGTTACAACACCCCTGCCATGGGGAGGGACACCTCACACTAAACCATATCACCCAAGGCTTTCTCCAACCTGGCCTTGAACACTGCTAGGGATGGAGCATTCACTACCTCCCTGGGCAACCCATTCCAGTACCTCAGCACCCTTACAGTGAATAATTTCTTCCTTATATCCAATCTAAACATCTGCTGTTTAAGTTTCAACCCGTTACCCCTTGTCCTATCACTACAGTCCCTAATGAATAGTCCCTCCCCAGCATCCCTGTAGGCCCCCTTCAGATACTGGAAGGCTGCTAAGAGGTCTCCATGCAGCCTTCTCTTCTGCAGGCTGAACAGCCCCAACTTTCTCAGCCTGTCTTCATACGGGAGGTGTTCCAGTCCCCTGATCATCCTTTTGGCGCTCCTCTGGACTTGTTCTAACAGTTCCATGTCCTTTTTATGTTGAGGACACCAGAACTGCACGCAATACTCCAGGTAAGGTCTCACAAGAGCAGAGTAGAGGGGCAGGATCACCTCCTTCGACCTGCTGGTCACGCTTCTTTTGATGCAGCCAGAATATGATTGGCTTTCTGGGCTGCGAGTGCACACTGCTGGCTCATTGACCAACACCCCCAAGTCCTTCTCCGCAAGGCTGCTCTGAATCTCTTCTTTGGCCAACCTGTAGCTGTGCCTGGGATTGCTCCAACCCAGGTGTGGAACCTTGCACTTGTCATGGTTAAACTTCATGAGGTTTACATCAGCTCACCTCAGAAGCGTGCCAAGGTCCCTCTGGATGCCATCCCTTCCCTCCAGCATATCAACAGAACCACACAGGTTGGTGCCATCGGCAAACTTGCCAAGGGCACACTAAATTCCACTTGTCCACACTCAATCCCCCACTTTGTCTCTGACAAAGATGTTGAACAAGACCAGTCCCAAAAACAATCTCTGAGGGACACTACTCATTACTGGTCTCCAGCAGGACACGGAGCCCTTGACCACAACTCTTTGCATGTGGCCATCCAGCCAGTTCTTTATTCACTGAGGGATCCACCTATCAAATTGATATTTCACCAATTTAGAGACAAGGATATCATCTGGGACAATGTCAAACACTTTGCACAATTCCAGGTAGATGACACCAACTGCTCTACCCCTGTCCATCAGTTCCGTAGCCCCATCATAAAGGCCATCAAATTGGTCAGACAGGATTTCCTCTTAGTGAAGCCATGCTGGCTGTCACCAAGCATCTTGTTGTTTTTTATGTGCCTTACCATGCCTTCCAGGAGAATCTGCTCCAAGATTTTGCCAGGCAGAGAGGTGAGACTGACTGGTCTGTAATTGCCCGGGTCATCCATTTTCCCCTTCTTGAAAATGGGGGGTTATAGTTCACTTTTTCCAGTTGTCAGGAACTTCACCTGACTGCCGTGATTTTTCACATGTGACGGCCAGTGGCTTTGCAACTTCATTCGCCAGCTCCTTCAGGACCTGCGGATGGATTTCATCAGGTCTGTGATTTTATGATTCTATGACGTGTGCGTTCAGGTCTTTAAGATGGTCTCGAACCAGATCCTTTCCTACAGTGGGCCAAAGGTCTTCATTATCACAGTCCCTGCGTCTGCCTTCCAAAATTTGAGTGGTGTTGTCAGAACCTTTTCCAGTGAAGACCGAGGCAAAGAACTTCAGCCTTCTCAAAATCCAGGGTAGCTAGTTCTTCCAATAGCTTCCAGAGGAGGCCTACGTTATCCCTATTTTGTTTTTTAGCTGCTACATACCTATAGAATCCCTTCCTGTTATCCTTAGCATCCCTAGCCAAGTTTAATTCTAACTGGGCTTTTCCTTTCCTAACCTTTTCCCTAGCTTCCTGGACAACATCCCTGTATCCTTCCCAAGCTGCCTGTCCTTGCTTGTGCCTTTTATAAGCTTCTTTTTTTCCTTCAAAGTTTTCTCAGCAGTACCTTATCCATCCAAGGAGGTCTCCTGGCTCTCCTGCTGCACTTCCTTCTAGCCAGGACAAAACACTCCTGAGCTTGGAGCAGGTGATCCTTGAGTATCAACCAACAGTCATGGGCCCCCATGCCCCCTGGAGCTATATCCCATGGAACCTTACTAAGCAGGTTCCTGAAGAGGCCAACGTCTGCTCTCTTTAAGTCCAGGGCAGTGAGCTTGCTGTACGCTCTTCTCGCTGTCCTGAGGATCTGGAATCCGACCATCTCATGAGCGGCACAACCAAGGCTGCCCTGGAGAGTCACATTTCCAACCAGCCCTTCCCTATTGGTGGGCATGAGGTCAAGCACGGCACCTCTCCTTCTCAGCTTCTCTATTATTTGCAGAAGGAAGCTGTCTTCCACACAATCAAGGAACCTCCTGTATTGCTTGTGCTGGGCTGTACCATACCTGCAGCAGATATTAGGGTGGTTGAAGTCCCCCATGAGAGCAAGGACCTGTGAGCATGAGGCTTTTCCTATTTGTCTGTAGAGTGCTCCATCAACAGAGTCCTATTGACCAGGCAGTCTGTAACAGTAATGTCTGCCATCACTGTTTTCCCCTTATCCCTGACCCATAAATTTTCTGTTAACTGCTCACTTCTCCCCAGAGTTCTATGCTCTCCAGCCTATCCCTAACATAAAGGGCAACTCCACCTCCCCTTTTACCTGGCCTGTCTTTTCTAAAAAAGCCTGTAACCTTCCATTCCAACACTCCAGCCATAGGAGGCATCCCAGCATGTTTCTGTGATGTCTGTTATACCCCCATAGACGTCCTCACATCTCTAATTCCTCTTGTTTGTTCCCCATGCTGTGGGTGTTTGTATGGAGGCTGAGCTCCAAATGAGGACAGCTTATTGGCTGGAGCAGCTGGAATATCACTACATTGCTCCAAGCATTTATTATAGGTGCTTGGCTTCCATTCTCCCATCTACCCAAATCTTTTTCTGGTAATAAATGACCATCTAAAAGGGGGTAACGGTTTGAAACTTAAACAGCAGAGGTTTAGACTGGATGTAAGGAAGAAATTCTTTACTGTTAGGGTGGTGAGGTACTGGAATGGGTTGCCCAGGGAGGTAGTGAATGCTCCATCCCTGGCAGTGTTCAAGACCAGGTTGGATGAAGCCTTGGGTGATACGGTTTAGTGTGAGGTGTCCCTGCCCATGGCAGTAGGGTTGGAACTAGATGATCTTAAGGTCCTTTCCAACCCTAACTATTCTATGATTCTATATCATTATATATTTTATTGCTAGACTAAAATTCAAAAGACTTCAGCAGTTGGTATTCACTTGATAGACTAGAAACGTCTTCATGATACCAAGGGAAAGTTCCAATCTGGCACTTCTTGTTTTGTTTTGGTTTTTTATTTTGCATCTAGAAGAAAGCTACCACCAAGTGTTTCTAGATCCAGCATTTGATAGGAACACAAAAAATATTCTTCTTGGTTCCATATGTCATTTCAAGCATTTTTGCTGTAAATGTCTGTACCCAGGAACAGAAAATCGGGAAACATTTCTATGGCCAAATAAGGGCAATTTAATTTGATCCACTAAGAGCCGTCTGCAAGCAGCAGTGACAAAGATACAGCATACATAGGGTTTGAAATAGTTGTGATGTCCCATTGAAAACAAAATCTGTAGATTTTTCTTTAAAAAAAAAAAAGGACCTGTGAAAACCTGAAGGCTGTTTGTGGTTATGTTGTTGCTGGATTGTTGTGTTTTTTTTTTTTAAGGACTGCAATTGCCTAGCAAGTCAAGCGTTACTCTCAAGTATATTGCTTAAAAGGGAAGGACCGAATTTTATCACTAAGGATGGTAAGACCTTCTTTCGTTTGACTATTTTGAGTTTTTCTGGAAGCAGCTGTATGTTTAGTTGTAATGAACGTGAATAATTGCCATTGTGCCATTAACACTAATAAATAGCTACACTACAGCAGTTGTGTAGCTATTTTCTCTGCTATTTAAAGTGATTTCTGCATTATATGGGACATGCAAATTCATAGTGTAGTGGGGAGTGAGCTGCTAAATATATGAATTCTTCTAAACTGTTTGTAGGCTGGTGCTGTAGCTGGTTGCAGTTTTGAGCATACAGATACAAAAAATAGGGAACCTGACCTTGTATAGAAAACTGAAACTAAAGACAAGTTGTGTGTCTGTAACACACGGAAATATGTGAAGCTTTATACTGAATTTTGATTTTCCTTTTATGTAATTAGTTCATTGAATCTGTGAAGCTTACTCTTGTGTTACAGTTTTGTATAAAGAGTACAGGATTTAAATTAATGTAAAAGAATTCAGTTGAGGCAACTGAGGCTTGTGACTTTTGTAGTGCAAAGCTTGGTGTTAGGCTTTTTTTCCTCAAAGACTGCTTAATAGCTGCTTTTGTATATATTTGCAGAAAAAAAAGAGGAGTGTTAAGATCAAATACCCAAATAGTATCTTAGTTATTCGTCAAGTAATGTAACTTGCCATCTGATGTTATAGAACCCTTCTTCATAATTTAATAAGGCAGCTGGTTCTTGTGATGTAGAGTTGTAATTTTGTCATAAATGTATGTTACATACATATCCCTGTATGTCCTGGGTTCAGCAGTAGCATTATTTTTCGCCTTCCTACTAGCTGGTGCAGTGCTGTGTTTTTGACTTGAGTCTGAGAGCAGTGCTGATAAAACACTGATGTTTTGAGTTGTTGCTAAAGTAAAACTTACCCCAATCAAGGACTTTTCATGATCTGCCAGTGTGGAGGGGCACGGGAAGCTGAGAAGAAGCAGAGACAGGATACCTCACTCAAACTAGCCAAAGGGGTATTCCATGCCGCAGCATGTCATGCCCACTATATAAACTGGGGGGAATTACCTGAAAGGCCCACATCACTGATCAGGTCCGGCTAGATGTCAGTTGGTGGGTGGTGAGCAATTGTATTAGGTATCACTTGTGTTTATTGTTTTCTTTTCCCCTTTTAGCTTTATATACTCTCCCCTTCTTATTTCCTTTATCATTATTATTTTTGTTGGTGGTAGTAGTATTTTTGCATGGTACCTTACTGATTGGACTGTTCTTTTCTCAACCCATGGGATTTACATTCTTTTGATTCTCCTCCCCATGCCTCTGGGAGCCAGGGGGAAAAAGGAGGGAGTGAGTGAGCGGCTGCATAGTTCTGAGTTACCAGCTGGGCTTAAACCACAACACTGTATTAAAAACATTATAAAAACCAATGTGAATGGGAATAAAATTCATTGCCTGATACACAGTGCATTGGAGAAATACAGTGTGACCCCAAAGTCACAGTCTGAAATCTGTTTGCTAGGCAGGTGTACCCTCTGAAGCCACTGTTACCTGTGCTATTGTCAGGTTTTGATAGCTTACATAGATTTCTTTAGTCCTTTATAGGTTGTGTCTTCTGTGCTCTTGAAATTACTTGAGGCAGACTTCCTGACCTCTGCAGGCAACCAGAATAGCAACTTTTGACCAGCAGATTATGATGAACTTACTTAAAAACTCTCTTGAAAAAAAAAATAATACTGCTGTGCCTCTGGCTGTTCCGAGATAATTTTTATAGACCTTTTGGTGCCATCCTACATGGAAGAGTGGATGATTGTAACTCAGACAAATGGTCTGAGTCATTGACTCTCCTATGACTGGAGACTACAGAGACCGGCATTAAGTAATAGCACCATCAATTAAACATAAATCTAAAAATAAAAGCTGAAGAACCTTGAGAATTCCATCTGACGGGCACAGGCTGTGATTTTTGTGACTCAGTTTCCACTACTGCTATTATTTTAGATGAATTTCATTGGTAAGTGCCTGGCATGAAAAACACTGCCATTCCATCCAAGAGCTCAAGATCTAGAAGCCAAATAAAGTAAAAATTATGGAATGTTTGTCACCACTTCTACCTTCAACATAATGGTCCCTGCTTGAGCCATGCACAGTTGAAGAGATGTCAGTAGAGCACACTGATGCACTGTGATTAACTATGGGCTACAGAAAAATGGTATCTGTTATTCTGATGAATCTAATTCATGTACTTCCTTCATTTTCTGAATCCTGAACTACCTACTTTGACTTAGAAAAGTAGGTCTCTTCCCATTTCCTGCCCTCTACTTTTAGGTGATGTCTGTACAGCAAGATGCTACTTTAATCCGTAACACTTCACAAAACATTCTTTGTGGTTTTGACACACAATCAGCTTAAGAGAAGGAGAGTAATAGATCAGTAATAAAATGTCTTCTCTATCTGTCCCATATTCCCTGCAGTATTTTGCAAGAGGGGTAAATAGTTTCACAAGAGTAGTGCTGTAACACACCTGATGATCAAAGCTAGCTTACACAGTCACTTAGGTATTTTGGGGGGGCATTTTATTGTAGTTACTCAGGGCAGGGCCACAAAGTGGTGAAAGATCTTGTTCACACAGTCCGAACTTCCTGTAAAATTAAAGTCTCCTGTCCCAGATAATTAATCAGGTGATTTATTGTTCGTATACTAAGCTGAAAACAATGTGTGTCTTGGATGTCAGCTGTTACGAGCTTTGTATAAATGTAATGCCGCTTCAGTGAACTACACTGTACAAGACTTGACAAGACCCTGTCAGTTTTAGCTCAACAATGAAGCAAGGCAGTGGAGGCTGTATCTGTATCTGCATGCCATATCCAAATGTAATCAGCAGTTTGAGGCTGTAAGGCTGTACCTTTTGAGAGGGATATACTTTTATAGGCTTAATTTGTACATACATTAATTTTCCCCCAAGATTGCAAGAATAGGTGGTATAGGTCTCTTTGTAGCACAGGCAGCAAATCTAGCTAAAACTGGTTTGGCTTCTTGCATAATAACGTACAGCTGGGTGATAGGGGACTTGATTGCATCTATATTTTAGATGTTAAACACAGTGGGTAAGTGCTTTACTAAAGGTGTGTCAAAGTTAACTGATCTCATCAAATTTACCTTATTACTGTTAAAAGCATATGTGTGTCTTTTCTGCATGTCTTTTATTTGTGTTTTGGTTTGTTTTTAATGCATTTAGGTACTGTTGCTGAACATATTGAAAGAATCTATAGACGAGCTGGCAGCAAAAAGCTCTGGTCTGTATACATATATCATATTCCTTTTGTTTTGCACCAGTTTTTCTTCCTGATGTGTTTATACAGTAAAGCTGGAAGACAGATCCTTACACACTTGAATGGGGGAAAAAGGACAACTTTACTAATAAAACTGTATCAGTTCACTGGAGCTGAAGATCTGGTCTGTAATGCTTAAAGAAAAAATAAAAAAGCAGCATTTTCCTACTGTTATCTTTTAAAATCCAAAAAGGGAGCAATAAGATGGTTTTGCTATGAGTGCTATTGCAAGTGTACAGTTCTTGTTTAATAATGAGAAAAGAATACTAATATTCTTATTTCTTACAGGGGGTGATAAAATAGTATCAAATAGCTTTGTGCAGCAAAGCTGGTGATCAAGTCAGTTGGTTTATTGCCCTGAAATAATCTACATTGTGGCTGACTTTGTCACAGTAACTTTTAAAGGTTTCAGGAAGTCAGTTGGTATTTACATGCTGTTTATTAATTAAGCTCAGTAGAAATTTCATTTCCTTTTCTCAAGGAAATGAGTTGAGCCTGTCCTGAATTCTGTTCTCTTGCTCTGTCACTATTCCTAACAGATGAGGCTGTAAATGTAAAAAATTATTTTTGTTTTTCATTTTAGTCTGTTCATATACTTAAATGGGCCTTTGGCAATAATAAGGTAGAACCAAAATACCTTTCTGGTAATTTTTTGTAAAGAATAAAAAAAAAAAGTATTTTTAGAAATAAAGCATGTAAACTCTTTTTCATTTCTCTTCCATGGTTGCCACGTGACATACATATAGGTTGGTGTTGCGCTACAGTGCTGCATTTGCACAGAAATTTTCTTCTTCTATAACCCCACATATTACTACTTTACTGGTACATGGCAAACAGGTAAAGTGCCCAGAAGTCTGAAATGCAGCTCTGTGAATTTATTTTTTTTTGCTTGTTTGCATACTGATAGTATCAGCTAATGAATTTTTTTAAATGCTTTGCTCTTGATCTTAGGAAGCGCGTAGCAGTTTTCACAGGAAGCAACATCAACTGTCTGAATTTTTTACTAATACTATAAATGACTACAACACAGTCATTCTCTGTGGATAGTGATTTTTAGGCACCTCAAAGCCCATGAGAGAAAAGCTCGAATACAAGCCTATTAGGTTTGTATTTTGTCAGGAAATTATTATTTAAAGTTTTTATATCTTGAACCATGTTTTTCTGAGAAGTTACAGCTGGTTTTCAACCTAGCAATTTACACAAGTCTCTTCTTTCTATGCTACACGTGCAAATTGTTACCTCAGCATGGAAAATAAAGCCTTGGTGTTGTTTGTTGTACTTCTTGCAGAATCTTTATAAGTCTTTGTTAAATAGAGTAAAAAATACCAAGGTTATCTTGCAAAACCGTGAAAATGGCACAGAAGAGAATCTGCCTGATTTCAGGATCATGCTGAGAAAAATCAACAAACTTTTTATGTAGCTGGTAGTTTAATGAGTTCTAATGAAATAATTTTGATCCATTAACCTATAGCTTGACTAAAAACTGAAAATCCATAGAAGATTACATAAAATCTGATCCAAATTCTGTATTATAAATAATGTATGTATTCACAGAGTTAGTTTTGAGATCTCTGCTATTGCAGACTTCAAATATATGTGAATTCATTAAACTAGCTTTTGATATGTAGTGGGATTGCTCTGTTTTCTGCCCTCAGGTCTGTTGTGCGCTTCGCAGCAAGTCTTTTAGGTAAACTAGTGGACAGCCTTGCACCATCTATTACTAATGTTTTAGTTCAGGGCAAGCAGGTAAGTCTTCACTCCTCAGAAATATCTTAAGGAATGGTAACAAAGACATTAAATAAATAGGCTTTTTTAATTTTTAAGGCCTCTGATGCTTCTTTTAAAAATATCCAATAACTTAAAAAAATCCTTACTGAAGAAGAAAAGCCTAGGGGAAAATAAGGATATATTTAATACTTGCATATAGTATGGAGTAATAAATTTACTTAATGACAGACCAATACTCAAAATACAGTTCAGCATCTACATAAGAAGGGAAGATTATGATTCCCATAATTCCTTAGATTTTATGTATATAATATATATGCCCTTTTATTTATTGTTTTTATATACATATATGCCCTTTTATTTCACAAAAATAGATGGAATAAAGTAATAAAGCTTATTTTTAAGACTTATTTAATGAAGACGTATCCACTCTGTCTGATAATATATGGGTGGCAGATGAGTAAATTCTTTCAAGATTTTAGTTTTGTGTTCCAAAGTTTAATTATCACTGTTTCTTCCTTTCCTAAGGAGGACTTTTATTTTTTAACTTCCAGCACAATTTTAATTACATTCATGAAGAGAT
Source organism: Melopsittacus undulatus (assembly GCF_012275295.1). Lineage (NCBI taxonomy): Eukaryota > Metazoa > Chordata > Aves > Psittaciformes > Psittaculidae > Melopsittacus > Melopsittacus undulatus. The sequence goes on from NC_047557.1 coordinate 104,019,254, forward strand.
GTTTTCAAATAGTAATAATGGAATATTATGTATTTTTGTATTACGATACATCTGTATGTATACTTAGCTATATGGTACACTAGTATGACAGATTGTCTTTGTTTTACTCCAGACTGAGGTCAGGGTATGTGCTTCTGGTGCTACACATAGTTGTAGAGGAAGCTGCACGTGCATGCAGCAGGACGTATAGCTGTTTATTTCCAGCTTTTTAACCTCACTTGCCTTCGCTGATCCTTTAATAATAATGATCTTTATTGTCAGAGAAAAATTAAGTGTTGCTGTGTTTTACTGTCATCATTAAAAGCAAATCACTCTTCTAACAGAATTCATTTTATTGTGGTTAAACAATCTAGTACCAGCAATATATTTTCTTAAAATGTAACTTCTGGGATGCTATAAGAAATCAAAAAACAAAACTATGAATTTCATTTGGAACGTTATGTGAGTTCCACAGCTGAAATGTCAAAAATGGAAGGCTGTCTAAACCTAGTGTGCAGTCATGATTATACAGCCAGATTTGAAATCAAAGAAGTGGGTTTGTATTTTTGTTTCCATTTGGAAAAATATATTTCATATTTACTGTGGCGTGTAGTGAAATCTGTTATTTTAATAGCATCCAACTAACAATATTAACAAGTGTCAGCCATTGACTTTTTTTTTTTTTTAATTGTGAGAATTTAACAAGGAGAGTTCACGAAGTTTCATTTCAGAATTACTTCTATGGTGCTTTTATTTCTGTCTATATCTTCTGAATTGTTTTCAATATGCCACAGGTGACACTTGGAGCCTTTGGCCAAGAGGAAGAAGTTATTTCTAATCCCTTATCCCCAGGAGTGATTAAGGAAATCATCTATGAAAAATGTCATTTACAAGATGAAAGAGAAGCTGTAGTTCAGCAGGAGCTTGTCATACACATTGGCTGGATCATCTCCAATTCACCTGAACTTTTCAGTGGCATGCTGAAGATACGGATTGGGTCAGTAAGATCAATCTTTTGTTGATCTTAGTGCTAGTCCTGCAAGGGAAGATACCTACTTTAACAGAGATTGCTGCTACCCCGCAAAAATGGTTTATGTAAGGTGATGCAGCAAAACTTGCATACTTCAGTTTTACATTGCTTTAAATTGGTGTGCCAACACCAGTTATACAACTAAGCTCAAGTTTGCTGTTCGAGAGCTTGAAGTGGCGTGGAGCAGCACATGTAGTAGCCCTTTTGAAGCTTTCCTGCAGCTAGCACAGTGAACTACAGGGTTTTTCAGAGCTTAATCCCTTATCATGTCAGGGCTTTAAAACCGAAAACAGGGTAGCAGGGTTAGGTGCATTCTGTACAGCAAATGAGCAGTGGTCAACCTGTCCTGCCAGCAGCAGAATGTTCTGCCTGGCTCTTCTAGTGGCCAAGGAAACATGATCAGCTGGCTGACCAGACTGTGTGTACCCTTATACACAGTGACACCCCATTAGCAATACAGTGGGTTGAAGGGGTTCTGTTTTATGTTGCAGCTGGCCTTACAGGCATACTGGAAGTAAGGAAGTATGCACTCAAGTGTATTAGTGGTGCTCCTGAGACACGTGGCCTAATTTCCTACCTGGCAGCAGACACTGGGTGCTATCGAGAGTTTCCCAGTTGCAGAGTGGATACAAATTCTGCTCACAGTTCTGTTCCTGGGCAGCAACACAATCTCTACAGAAATCTTTTTATTCTGTACTGGGTACAGGTATGATGTGCATGCTTAAGGCTGGTAATTAGCGCGGATTTCTTTACCGATAAACATGTGATCTCAGCATAGTTTCCTAGGAGCACAGTGGATTACACCAGACCAAATGCGAGTTCATCCTTTATGGTGCCCCACTGTTAATGCAAAGGCACACTGGGTGTGCTGCTGCCTGCCCACCCATCAGGCAGGTTAGAGGGACATGGCCGGAGACATGGGGTGTACTTTACTGTCAGGGAGGGAAGAGCTGAGAGAGAGGACAATCAAAGCTTTTACTATCAGACTTTCAGGACCAGAGGAGGGAAGAAAGGAGGGAAGAGGGCTGTCTAGGATCAAGGCTCCTAGATGATACCTTTAAAAGCTTTTGCTCAGTTGAGCAGTCACCTGTGTCATGTAGGTTTGGGGCAAATTAGTAATGGCTAGAGATTACGTATATGTGATTATCTAGGAAAGATGCAGCATGAATTTAATTCCCTTCTGAAACCACACAATTATCCTCCAAATCAACATACGCTTCTAGTTCATTCTCTTGTTTCTAGTCAGTGCTCAGCTCACAATACAGACCTTGTCTAAATTGATCTTAGAAGTCTGTCAACCGTGAGCAACAAATCCCTTGGAAACAGAGTTTCAAGGTATTTAAGCTTTCTTTTCAGAGTTTCAGCACAATCATTTGCCTAAAAAAGATAGCTTGTTCTTTTAGACTGTAATAATAGCCTTCCGCACTTTAAATATACTCACAGTTACAGCCCTTAAAATATTTTAAGGCACCAAGGGGTGCGTCTGATTGATAGCGAGCCTGAGTATGTGAGTTGTCACATAATGAAGACATTGTTCAAGAGCAGTTCTCTACACAGAAATGCTTAACTGCCATGGTAAAGAAAAACCTGATTTGGCCTATAAGGTTGCTAAAAATGTCTTTGTTCTTTCAAAAAAACCCAAGCAACCCTGCCCAACTGCATAGTATCCTGATTATAGATGCATAAAACACTTTGTGACTGTTCAATAGTTAAATAGTTGTCCAATTCTTTATTAAACAGGTTAGGCTAAGCTATACATAGCTCAGGAATCACAAACCTGAACTAAGTTTAAAACATCATTTACCTACTGGATTGTTCTATTTAGTTCTTTGATGAGGTGACCTACAAGTAGTCTGTGCTGGAGTGTTATCATATTCCATGGTATCTGCATTTACTTTGCTATCCAGAAATTGGTAATGTTTTTGCATTTAGGAAGAGACATACATTTGAATAAGCACTTCTGTGAGGAAGCCAGGTGCTGCTGAATGAGGTTTACAGAATTGGTATGCATGCTTAAGTAGGGTTCCATCTTCTGCATTGTTTTAATGGAGAAGATAGAGCCTTTCAGCACTGGCAGTACATACCAGCAGTCTTTTTTCTAGCACACAAGATTCATGTTTCCACTTTAGCAGTACATTTCAGTTAACCATAAAACCAAATTCAAATTACCCATATTGCATTTATCTACATCTGTCTTTTTGCACTTACATACTTTGTCTGTACCCCTACAGATCCATGTTACTCCTCTTTCATCCCCTTCCTCATTCTTTGTAGCTAATCCTTTTGCCATTTTTCTCTTTCTTTCTTTGAAGGTTAGTGCTACAGATTCCATTTCCTTTATTTTGGTGTAATCACTCACTCCAGGGAGCAAAATTAACCTTCTCAAACAGAAATTCCGTTTCCAGTTTGATAATGATCTGATTTAGTGTGTTGTTACTGACTTGTTTTCAGGATTTCATGCTGAAATCGATCAAGTGCTTGACAGCCCTATTAGTACAAAAAACTTGAACCAACAGACTTTTACTGACCTCTTACCAGTGAAGAATTTGGTAGGAGGTCCACTTGACTTTGCTGTTTTGTAGGCCACTGCAAAGAGAAAAGACCAGTGGATTACTTCCACACAGATAATTTCAGTCATCAATGTAGAAGAACAAATTCCTAAACCAGTTTTGTTTGTTAGTTTTAGTAGCAAGAGAAGGATACTATTCATCCACTAAAATGAAAGTTCAGTGTTCTGGATTATGTAAAATGCCCACGCTGCCTAATAATCTTTTGTATCTTGCACCTTCAATGGACAGTCCTAGAATCTCAAATTTAAAGGAATGTTGAATGAGTTGGCCTGACATCTCAGAATTCTGTGAATTCTGTGAATACTAAGAATCCTTCAGCAAAGACTGTGATTTGAGTTACATAAACAAAAACATTCTGTGTGTTGTAAGCTAAATAATGGAAAGCCCATAGAATGTGGCTATACTGATGACAAGATAGTGCTCTTAGGAATATTACGCATTTTCTGATAAAGAGAGCAAGGCTCTCTCATGTAACACTGACTTGATCAAGTGTTACATAATTACTTGTTCAAGGTAAAAGTAGTGGAGTTTCTCTTTTGTTAGTAATTCCTGCTTAAACTGAAGCAATGTAGGTGTTAAAAGACTGAGCTCCATGTTTGAGTTACCTTGCTTCAGATGTAGTTATGCATTATGTCATCATTGATGTTAGAGGATGTAGCACTATTTCTATATTAATATATAGAATAAAATTCAACATTTTCCTTCAATAATTTGCGACGTTCTGCCTTTCTGATACCTAAGGCTGAAAAATCTTCACTTGTGGTGTATTTTTATTTAATCAAATATTTTCAAAAGGGAGTAGCAAAAGAAAGAAAAATATAGTAGAATGCAAGAAGGAATTTCAAAGGCTAAAACCATAAATAAGCCCTGAAGTCTTTTTTAATGTTAAATAATTTAAACTTTAGGTGGCTTTTGTGGTTTTTTTTTAACTCATCAGCAAAATGCATATACTGTCAGAGCGTATTTTTTGAGTAGGAATTTTAACATCAAAAGGGAGGTAAATGTTTGTCTTAATGAGCATGGGACATAAGAGAATATGTGGTCCAATATATCTTCCCTATGAAAAGCTGCATCACAACTCATTTCTTTAAATTAATGCATTACTCCTTTCAGTTTGTACCATATTGCAAACAAACACAAAATCTGAGTATTGATTAATTATTGATTAATACAGTTAGAGTAGTATAGTATTTGTTTCATATTTTATGTCTGTCCTGACAGCCACATAGGAAGATCATATGGAATTCTTATGAGCTATTTTATTAGACTAATTTTCCATCTTTGGAAATTTCATACATAATTGATAAATGTATTCCTTGCTTTACTTCAGATGGATTATCCATGCTATGAAGTATGAATTGAAAATCCGGGCTGGGGATATGCCAGCTAGGGACTTATACCAGATGTCCCCTAGTGAAGTGAAGCAACTTCTGCTGGATATTCTTCAACCACAGCAGCAGGGGAGGTAATGAGATGTGTGGGTTTGTGGCACCTGTTTTCACTGCTCAAGTAATTTTCATTTCTGAGCTACTCTGTATACATCTGAAATCACTGGGCATCTGCAATCAATAATATACTTATTTAAGGAAAGACAGCAAAAATGCCCTTTTTCCTTCTTTCACCTGTGTCCAGATACTACAATTGTTTCCTTTATATTGCGTCTTCCCTTTTCACCTTTATCTTTGTGGAAGGATACTGCCATGTGCATAAACAAGTAATTTTACTGACAAGTAATTTTATTCTGAACATACCATATTCTAGCAATATCTAGCAGATTTGTATCTAGCAGTACAAAGAGAGAAAAAAACAAAAAATGCAAAAATATTAGTGCTGAATTTCATTTGGGCTAGGCTAGGCTACAGAAGTTCTGCAGAATAGCCAATTTAACAAAACTGATCACTGAATTATCCCATTTATTTTTTCTCTCTTTTTGAGCAGCCTAACAGAACCAAGTCTTTGAAATACAGAAAACCATGTTGCCAAGCAGTAATTCAAAGGTAGTTTAAAAAAACCACAAACAAACAAAAAAAAGCCCCACATCTAAATGTATCTACAGTGGTAAATAATAATTGTGTGTTGATTCCTGTGCTGCAGATATCCAGATATGTAGGTGTAGAAATTTCCCACCTTTCCTGCATGAGGTCTTTCAGCAGTATTTGTTTGCTTTTATTAAGGCTATAGAAAAGATGTTTGTGACCATAGAGGACACGGAACTTCTTTTAGATAAAACCTTGTGCAGGAATATTTAACTAAGACACAAAAGTATTAGTGCTTTTAGTCCTTCCTAGAGGAAGCTCAGTACTGTCTTAACATATAAAGTAGATTTTCTGCTTAAAACCAGCTAAGAACAGTAACTTTTAGGAAAACTTCTCTCAAATACGTGCTGTACTGATACATAGGACTTAATTCTGTACTGTGAATCTACCAGAGTTCCATTGCTGGTTTAGAGCCTAACAGATCAGAAAGCACAACATATATTGTATATGCATCATTAATATGTATTTGATGTCACCACTGACCTCACTGGCTTATATGAGAGATTGTGGCTTGGTTCTGTATTTGTAACAGTTTCTTACTTCACACTCCCAATTTTCTTTGTCCACAGAAGCTGGCTAAACAGAAGACAGATAGACGGTTCTCTCAATCGAGCTCCTGCTGGATTCTATGATCGGGTGTGGCAGATCTTGGAGAGAACCCCTAATGGTTTAATAGTGGCAGGGAAGTTTTTACCACAGGTATAATCAGCAGAAATGATCAGTTATTTCTACTACTCTGTCTGACTATTGATGTTGAATTATTTTATTGTTAATGTCTGTTTTATGCTGTAATTATTTAGGGTGGTTTGTTCCAGTTACGATTAAAAAAGGAATAATTAGGAAATAAAAAAAGTTTTTATTTTGGTTCTGAGTAAAATAACATTAGAATAGAATGCAGGTCAGTTTATACACATTTATAAAAGTGTAAGTCTAGAAGACCCGTTCCAAGCCAAGTACTCTGAGAATTACTCCCTTTTTGATCCTAAAGTGGTCATATAGGGACCTATAGGCATGCTGGTGAGGGACTATTTATTAGGGACTGTACTGACAGGACAAAGGGTAACAGGTTAAAACTTAAACAGCAGAGGTTTAAATTGGATATAAGGAAGAAATTCTTTACTGTTAGGGTGGTGAGGTGCTGGAATGGGTTGCCCAGGGAGACTGTGAATGCTCCATCCCTGGCAGTGTTCAAGGATAGGTTGGATGAAGCCTTGGGTGACCTGGTTTAGTGTGAGATGTCCCTGCCCATGGCAGGGGCTTTGGAACTAGATGATCTTAAGGTCCTTTCCAACCCTAACTATTCTATGATTCTATGATTCTATATTTCTTAGTTGAATATTATTTATTCGGCCAGCAAATAGGCTTTAGCTGGGGGTGATTTTGATTTAGCTTAAATGGTCTTTGAGTAAAAGTATGATTTGTTTTTCAGCAACCAACCTTATCGGATATGACGATGTATGAGATGAATTTTTCCCTTCTAGTTGAAGATATGCTGCAAAATATCGACCAACCAGAATACAGGCAAATTATTGTAGAGGTCTGTGACCTGTAATGAATGAAATTTTATAATGTACATGAGTATGTTACAGATTAAAAAGAAAACAAAAAGTAACAAAGGCTCTCAAATATTTTAATAACACTTTAAATGCAGACATTGGTTTCTCCATCATTTTTGTGTGATTAATCAGGTTGCTGTTCATATGTTAAGAATATACTAAGTTCTCGGTGTTCTTCCGTTTTAGTAAATAGACAAATAAGAAGAACAGCACCAATACAATTAGGTCACATGTGACAACTAGTAATTCCAGGGTAGATTTCCTTCAAGTCCTTAAGCCATGCCTTTTCCTAAACATTTTTTAGGTCTAAGGAAAAACTCCTCTAAAATATCAGTTTGCCCTGCAGTAGATTTTCTTACCCATTTTGCTATGGCTATCTAGCTTTAAGCTACTGAATCAACTAACTTCCACTTTCCTTATACCTAACAGTAAAGCTATTTAAACTCCTTCCCACCACTGCGTATGACATACTCTTTTTGAACAGATGAAGAGCATCCAAACTGTTGATCACTGGCATCTGTGCTGTCAGCAGCACTCAGTGTTAGTTCTCAAGTGCTGGTGCTTATGAGTATTCCTCCACAGTAAGATCAAATCCATCTCAATTCTGGCTAACAACTAGTGGTCATACTGTTTGCTGGAGCATTTCCAATGTTTGCTAAAAGATAACACAATTATCAAAACCCAAGATGACCAATATAGACTCAACTACCCACCTGTAGTTGTTACGACAGGTCACTCATCATGTTCACCTTCGTCTTTTAAACCTGTTTCCAGATACAAGGAATATAAATTCTCTTGAACTGCAAGTTTTCATTGGTGTCTACTGATTTTTTTTTATAAACTTTGGTATAATCATATTATGACATACATGATTGTACCTCTAAATATCACATGCTTAGGGTTCAACATCTGCTAATTTTCACCCTCTCCACTGGCTGAGCATTAGTATTTGTGCAGCCCTACAATGAACTGAAGGAACTAGAATAACTTCCCTGGCTCCCAGCAAAGTTAGATGTTGATGTCAATCGTTTACACAGTGCCCTTAACTAGGTAGTCACCAAAAAATGTAATTGTCATCAAAGCCTGCTTTTTCCAGTGATTCTTCTATCAAAATCAGAATTCTGTTATCTGTGCACTATTACCTGTCCCATTATTAAATGGCCTCCTGCATGAAAGAGGCATATGTAATTATTAAGAGTGCTTTTATGTAATCTAAATCTAAAAAAAAAAAAATAATCAAATTTATAGTCTTACAGTCTTTTTCTGCCTCCCAGTTGTTGATGGTCATATCTGTTATTTTGGAGAGAAATCCTGAGCTAGAGTTCCAGGACAAAGTGGACTTGGACAAAGTGGTGCAAGAAGCATTTCATGACTTTCAGAAAGATCACAGCCTTCCAAAGGGATCTGAAAAGCAAGTATGTAAAATATTACTAACTTATATATTTTACTATTGTTACTGAAGTGTGTTTATAAATGTTAATTATGTGAGGCTCAGAATAAAAAGCAACTAATAGGAGTTCAGAATGGAACACAAATAAGAAATAAATACACGCAAGTGCTGCCTAAGCCTGCAAAGAGCAGAGATAAAATATGGGCACTTTATTACCAAATTGTGAATTCAAACTCTTCTTAGCTACCGATTTTAGTGCTAGAGTTGCATTCATGATGTAGAAAGCTTTTAATCTCTAAGGCTTAAATAAATGAAACTTAATCATTAAGTAGTTTGTAAGATTTACTTCGCTAGGATTTTATCCCTTAAAGACATATAAATATTCTCCCTGCCAGTTTTGGTACCTCAAAGCTTTAAAATTCTGTATGAAAGCCAAGTTTATTGAAGTAGTTGAAGGAGGAAGTATGAGTGAAGCAGTGGGACAAGTCCCTGTGCTACTGAGGATGATTTTCCTTTTTCTGTCTGCTGTTTTATTGTGCACAATATACTTGGAGATATCTGTGCTAGCTCTGAATAATCAGTTTATGCATAACATCCTTATATACAACAACACTTCTGTTGCTGAATTTAGCTCCTGTAAAAGATGAGGAAATGCTCCTTAAGAATTCTTTGAAAAGTTTCAGGGTTCACTCTTTTGCCAGTACTTTCTGTAGCAGTAGTTGAAAGCAAGGCAAGCTACCTTAGCCACATACCACCTTGCACAACACCTTTGTTTTTAAAAGGACACAATTTTCTTGAATGTATGATTCTTTTGGCCTGGCCATTTTGGAGGGTAGAGTGTTTGTAGCTGTAGCAAAATCAGAATTGCCACCCACACAACTGCTGTTACGTGCCAGCTCTGCACAGTATGTTGATCATACTACTGACATCTGTGACAAGCTGCAAGTCCCCAGTGGCCATAAAAAGAAAGAAAAATCCCATGCAAACCCCATTTTTCAATAGTGCTGCCCTAGCCTCCATTTGGGAGGATTTGATCCAAAAATCCAACTTGGATTTTTTCCAAGCCCAGATATACGCAGAATGTTGCCTTTTTGTCTCAGAAGGAAATTTTAAATTATAGTTGTGAATAAGATTGTTGTTGGAAATTCCAACTGCTTACATTAAAATTTTCTGAAACCAGACTCTCCCATATTTCAATGTATATGCCTGCTGCCAGTTAAATGTAGCCTCTTTAGGATTGTTCTGATGATAATTCTGTCTCAAGTTTTCCTAACTAAAAGAACTCGTCTGTCTGAATTATGGTTTTCCATTAAGCTGACTTGCAATTCCTTTGAACTTTGTTATTTCCCTCTTACCATGTAATTAGTGTCAAAAGTATTTATTTCAGTGATTTTAAATACATCTTAAAACTACAGGTCTAATATTTTCACCACACAATTTCTGATCTTGATTTAATAAAAAATAACTTATTTTCTGGGTTAAAGCATTGAACCTTTATTATAGCAGCCAGTACATGATTTGAGAATAAGCAGACATTTAACATCATTAACTGTGCAAAACAGGTGTTCAGTGAAGAACACCTATTTTGTTGATCTGATTAATGAATTAGTGTGTTACCTGTGATTGGTTCTCTGATTTAAAATTTTTCTTTTCTTCCAAATAAATATGTAGTCAGTATCTCTACGTGTACATCTAGAGCCTGGATCACAATCATACTGTGGCAGCACAGCGAGTAAACCACATAGTAATCATCTCACTGCGTGTTTTAAGAGAGCAGTTCTTCTCTGACACTTGTTGCATTTAAAAAAAATAGTAAGGTGGTGGTATCTCTACAGGACTGGAAAACTCAGTAAAAAAAATGAAATATATTTCAGTAATTTGTATTCTACATATTTAGGTAAGTATATGTGGGAGACTTCTGAAAACTGAGCTCCTATATGACTGTAAGTTAGAAGTCTGAAAAACACATTTGCATTTCTAGCATATTTGTGATGTTCCTCTCATTCGCCTGTGTTTGCTGCTTTACATAATCAACACTAATAGAAACATCTTTTCCCTTTCCTGCAGGACGACATGACTGCATTCTACAACACACACCCAACTGGAAAAAAGGGAACATGCAGTTACTTGAGTAAGGCTGTGATCACTTTATTGCTGGAAGGGGAAATGAAACCAAGCAATGATGATCCTTGTACTGTTAGCTAAACCTTGAAAAACATCATAGGAATTGTTGCTTTATTTAGTGTTCTGTGTATTTTTCATGCATATATTAAAACACTATATTGAAGAGTAACCCTGGCTAGTAATACAAATGCAAACTATGCTAGAAGAAGTGCCATTAAAGATACAAAGTGCCACCTATTTTTTTTTCTCCACTATGTAGCAACTTAGTCAAATGATGTTTGGTTAAATTCAGTGGGATTGTATTTATGATCTTAAACTATGCCTTTCAAATAGTTGGTAATTTCAAGAGAAATGCAGTATGAGGTTTTGTCATTATACCTCTGTTTTACTTATAACTACAAACAAGTTTATTGTAAATTCCTGTCCTGGGTTCAGCAGTAGCAGTCATTTTTTCTCCTTCTTGGTAACTGGTGCAGTGCTGTGTTTTGACTTTCGGGCTGGGAGCGGTTGCTGATAGCAAGTATGTTTTGAGTTACTGCTCAAATGTTTGGTTTGTCCAAGGCCTTTTCTGAGCCTCATGCTCTGCCAGGGAGGAGGGGAAGCAGGGAGGAAGGAGAGACAGGACACCTGACCCAGGCTAGCTAAAGAGGTATTCCATACCATAGCACGTCATACCCAGGAGGTAATGGGGATTTACCCGGAAGGGTGAGAGAGCTGTGGGGGGATGGAGGAGATACCAGTCGGTGCTCGGTCGGGCAGGGTGGGGTGAGTTACGGGTTGGTGGCTGGTGAGGTGTTGTATTCTCTTCACTTGTTATTTGCTTTATCATTACTATTTGTAGTAGTAGTAGCAGTAGTGATTTATGTTATACCTTAGCTATTAAACTGTTCTTATCTCAACCTGTGGGGGCTACATTCTTTGGATTCTTCTTCCTAACTCTCCGGGATTTGGGGGAGCAAGGGGGGGAGTGAGTACACAAGCTGTGCAGTTTGGTTTTAAACCACAACAATTCCAAAATGAAATTCAGTAAGTGCTATAATTAACATGCATACCAATCAGTGTGGAAGTAGGAGAATTGGATTATTTTCTTTCTATTCCACACAAAAATGGAGGTGATGGTTGTTGTTGGAAGGAGTTGTTACTCTTTTTTTTCTGCATCAGTTCAGTTGACAGTATACATTTAGGTTGTTTGGTTTTTTTAATTTACCAGTTGATACCTTGAGATACAGTCTTCACCCTAATAGAGCAACATTTTATGTCTAGCAGTAAATATCACTGCAGTTCCCCAATTGCTGTTTAAACATCTGGTAAGTTAACAAGGGAAACAAATGATAACAAAAAAAAATAGTTGAAGAAACAAGGGGCAAACAAGCTGTATTTAAAATTAACATCAATGAAGAAAAAATATTGTATTCCATAAGCTATCAATGCATGAAAGAATTGAAGATACACTTATTTATTTTCTAAATGTGTGAAAACACTGTAAGTTATATGTTGTATTTTGGTGAAAGCAATAAAAAGAAAATGGTTGGGAAAAAAAGCCAAAACCCTGTCTATAAAAATGCTTTTTAGTGACATGCAAAGACTCGTGTTGATTTTAATGACAATCTTTATTGTGCTACTGTAAACTCCTTGAATGAATCATTAAGTGTCTATTTTAGCAGCACAGAAGATACTAAAGCTTTAGAACTGGTCCTCAAACATTTTGATAATTAAATTAATAGTGACCAACTACAACTCACCTGTCAATACATTACTCCCATATTGATAAAAGCAGAATTTAAATTAATTTACCAGTAAGAGGGCAAAACTACTAGCAAAAGTGATAGAGTGAATCTGTGCATAAGAGGGGTATTTATATGAACATACTTAGGCAATGTGGTTAGTACTTCCCTAATTTGCAGAACTTCTCCAGAATCACAGAATGAATTCTAATCAAGCAAAATAGAAGAATTTGTTGTTGAAGGAGGACACTAAAACATAAACGAATCTCTTGTCAAATAACATGGAGAGTAAGGCTGGAAACATTAATTTTGGTGTAACAGAATAGTGATCCTTCTGCTCTTCCTTGCTGTAATATCTTTATTATTCAAAGAACAGTGGAGAGGTGGCAGGAGAGATGGGGAAGAAAAATCCAGAAGAAACACACACTCATTACTCACTGTTGGGTACATCATTGGAGTGTGATAGTCCATTTAGTAGTAGAATGTTGTCTGAAGGGCTGCAGCATTGCTCTAAACTCCAGCAAGAAGGGTACAATTATACAGCTGACTCATTTGGCAGCAGTTCAAAATCCTGAATGAGCCACTAGTTTAAACATCAATCCACCATATCCTCAAAATTTTTACTTCACCACTGCCTTAGGAGTTATCAACTGCAATAATTTGACTTGCTTATTTTTTTTTTATTACTTGTAGATCTACAGCTGATCATGGATCATTGGTAGCAAGCCTGTCTGTTTCTAGTGATTTTAAAAATACTCTAAAATTGAGGTATCTCTTGCCTTACAAACACAGAATGTAACTCTTGTCTATAAGTTGTAAATCGTATTGAAAAGAAGCAATCCTCTAAATACGAAATTGTCATGGGTTCAGCAGTAGCTCATGCTCTGCCAGGGAGGAGGGAGAGATAGGGCGCCTGGTCTTGGCTAGTCGGGGAGGTATTCCATACCACAGCACATCCTGCTTGGGGAGGGGACTGGAAGCTGGCCGGAAGGGAAGGGGTTAACACTCTGGGCTGGGCTCGGAGAGGGAACTGTAAGCTGGCCGGGAGGGGAGGGGTAAGCTCTCTCTTCCAGGCTGGGCTCCTGTCGGCAGGTGGTATCGTACTCTCTGTCCCTGTTTATTTCCTCTAACATTGATTTGTTGGTGGTAGCAGTAGTGATTTGTGTTATACCTTGATTGCTGGACTGATTTTACCTCAATCCGTGGGAGTTGTATTCCTCTGGCTCTCCTTCCCACCCCTCCGGGAGTGGGAAGGTGGGGGGGGGGGGGGGAGGGGAACCAAAGGGAACTGTGCAGATTTAGTTTAAACCACAACAGAAATATAAAATCTACAGTTTACTTCAGGAACACTGGCATTATACTAGACAGTAGCACTGTTATTTGGGTTTGCAATTGCTTCTGATTTAAACATAACTGCACATTAATTTTTCAAAGAGCAGGATAGCAGTTGGGGTTTTTTTGCATCACTTACCACTTCTTCCCGCCTCAGATTTGCTAATCTTGGTCTAAATTGCGTCACTGTAAATGCATGAAAACCAGCTACCACTTTTCCATATACAAACTTAGAATGAAAATCCATGCAAACTCTTTTTTTGCTTTACAGCCTTAAGCATTGTTTATGGAAATGTAATTGTGACAATTTTTCAACTTCTGCAAAATACCAACATTAGAAGATACCAAAATCTAGCAGAGTCCAAATTCTCTGAAAAAGATTCTTGTGTCTGGAAATACAATGCAACTGATTTTTCTCTTCTTCCTGAAGCAGGGACAAGAAAGGAGCTTGACAGAAATGGCTCTGACATAGTATGCCTACTAAATTATAGTTTTAAAAGACAGTAAAAGACCAAGTCTTATCAGTGTACAACTTGAGCTGGAGATTTCGTAGTCTTTTCCAATTCTCTGTTTTCTTTTAAACATGAGAGCCAAGTCAGTGTATGATTTCTAGAAACCGTCAGAGAGAACCTGCAGAAACAGGACAATGCTAACAGCCATAACAGCCAAAAATATTTGTATTCTAGCATAAATTGCAAAAGCAGATTCTCCACCTCAGCCTTCAGTTTATTACACTGTGTTGTGATCATACATACTTGTACGTATTTGTAGGGGTGCACAAGGCTAAATAGGCCTTTATCTTTTAACATGTACACACAACAGCCTCTATTGAAGTGTCTGTGCATGTTTTTCAGTCTGCAGAACCAGTCCTTAGTCAAAATTCAAAATATGAATTTCAGATGTTTAGATACTTAACCCATGTTTCCAGGGAATTCTGTAAAGCTTTGCTTGATCCACTTGCCTTCTGTGTGCTTCTGTTTAAGCACCTGAAATGTTCAGAAAACAGATTACATTTCCCTAGTGTATTATAAAGTGAAATGCTCAGAAAGTGCTTCAAGGTAAGCAAGCAGTATTTCATCAAAACAAACCAGAAAGCTACAGTAATTTCTTCTTCACTCATACAGTGAGTAACTAACGGTCATCAGAAGTCAGACGTCTTTCCCAAACACAGATGGCCTCTCCAGATGTAAGTATTTACCCTTATATTTCCTAAACTGATGCAATGACAGCATTTCCTGTTTTACTAAAATATAATCTGCAGAGCAACAAATCTATCCCCAGTCTGAAATTTGACATATTATGTACCTAAAAATTCTCCAGCTACCCTGTTTTCTCTTATACCGAATAATTCACTCATGGATTTTGTCATTCCCTGGTTTAGGGAATTTTAGGGTAATTTGTAAGGGATTAAGATTTTTTTTTTTATTTCACTGCTTTCTTTCCAATATCAGAGACAAACCCTTATACTAATGCTCCTCTGTGACTTTATGGGATAACTGCATCTCATCTTCTGTCGTACATGTGATATTGAATATGATCTTAAAACATTAATCAGTAAAGTTCTTCCTTGTTCCAGATACTTAAGGAATTTGTGTCCATTTAGTAGTGAACCCTGCCTTCAAGTAAGGTCTTCCCTTACATCTCATGTCAAATGTTGCTATTAGATACACACTAAAACAGAATTATTTTCAAAGACACATACCACTTTCAAAAGCTTTAACATAGTCAGTTCCCAAAGCACAAACTTTGAAAACTTGCTGGCAAACTGTCAAAGACTTGAGAACAGAATTTTTCTTCATTGGCAGAAAAATCATGCAGCAAGCTTATTGGTCTTTTGCCCTTCAAAAACACAACAGCAACACCCCAAATCCACTACACCCTGGAAAGCAAAGATCATTAAAGATGTGGATTAATTTCTTAATTTTCCTTAAATTGTGATATTTACACTTAAATAATTTCACTACTTAAGCATCAGGAAAAGGGTTTAAAAAAAAAAGATGTTTAAAGTCTACAGATACTGCATTGATGTTACTTTGGGAAACAGCACAACATAACTACTGAATATTAAGTTTTGATGAGGAGCACTCAAAACAATTACTATTCACCAACATAGTGCCTACCCTGTCCCTTCATCTTAATGTCTCATCTTGGCAGTTAGGCTTCTATAGAAACACTCTGCACAAGTACTGTTCATTACAACACTTACCACATTCCTTGTTTTTATGTTCTAGGGAATGCTCACATTTTTTTTTCAGCTACCACTGCTGTATAACTCATTTGTGTATTATGTGATTACAGAACGTGAAATCTCTCCACCAGTTAAAGCCTAAACATTTCAGTCAGTCTTTTAAAATCAGAATTTCAGAATTTTATACAAGAGTTATTAACGATTCTGTGATTTTATGATCCCTGATCAGGTACACACAACACCCTTGCTAACCTTATTTACCCTGCTTCTGGGTTATGATTTCCACCTCTAAACCTAACTAATGCGCATTTTCACACACAGTAAACATTGTAATCACTTATAGAATCATAGGATCATACAATAGTTAAGATTGGAAAGGACCTCAAGATCATCTAGTTCCAACCCCCCTGCCATGGGCAGGGACACCTCACACTAAACCATGCCACCCAAGGCTTCATCCAACCTGGTCTTGAACACTGCCAGGGATGGAGCATTCACAACTTCCCTGGGCAACCCATTCCAGTGCCTCACCACCCTAACAATAAAGAATTTCTTCCTTATATCCAATCTAAACATCTGCTGTTTAAGTTTCAACCCGTTACCCCTTGTCCTGTCACTACAGTCCCTAATGAAAAGTCCCTCACCAGCATCCCTGTAGGACCCCTTCAGATACTGGAAGGCTGCTATGAGGTCTCCATGCAGCCTTCTCCAGGCTGAACAGCCCCAGCTTTCTCAGCCTGTCTTCATTTGGGAGGTGCTCCAGTCCCCTGATCATCCTTGTGGGCCCTCCTCTGGACTTGTTCTAACAGCACCATGTCCTTTTTATGTTAGGGACACCAGAACTGCACACAATACTCCAAGTGAGGTCTCACGAGAGCAGAGTAGAGGGGCAGGATCACCTCCTTTGACCTGCCGGTCACGCTCCTCTTGATGCAGCCCAGGATACGGTTAGCTTTCTGGGCTGTGAGTGCACACTGAAGCTGGCTCATGTTCATTTTCTCATTGACTAACACCCCCAAGTCCTTCTCCGCAGGACTACCATGAATTTCCTTTCTGCCCAACCTGTAGCTGTGCCTGGGATTGCTCCCACCCAGGTGTAGGGCCTTGCACTTGGCATGGTTAAACTTCATGAGGTTGGCATCAGCCCACTTCACAAGCGTGTCAAGGTCCCTCTGAATGGCATTCCTTCCCTCCAGCGTATCAACCGAACCACACAGCTTGGTGTCATCGGCAAACTTGCTGAGGGTGCACTCAATTCCATTGTTCATGTCAGCGACAAAGATATTAAACAAGACCGGTCCCAGCACCGATCCCTGAGGGACACCACTCATTACTGGTATCCAGCTGGACACTGAGCCCTTGTCCACAACTCTTTGCATGTGGCCATCCAGCCAGTTCTTTATTCACTGAGGGGTCCATCTATCAAATTGATGTCTCTCCAATTCAGAGACAAGGATGTCATGTAGGACAGTGTCAAATGCTTCGCACAATTCCAGGTAGATGACATCAACTGCTCCAACCCTGTCCATCAGTTCCATAGCCACATCATAAAGGCCACCAAATTGGTCAGGCAGGATTTCCTCTTAGTGAAGCTATGCTGGCTGCCACCAAGCATCTTGTTTTTTATGTGCCTTAGTATGCCTTCCAGGAGAATCTGCTCCAAGATTTTGCCAGGCACAGAGGTGAGACTGACTGGTCTGTAATTGCCCGGGTCATCCATTTTCCCCTTCTTGAAAATGGGAGTTATATTTCCCTTTTTCCAGTCATCAGGAACTTCACCTGTCTGCCATGATTTTTCAAATATGATAGCCAGTGGCTTTGCAACTTCATTCGCCAGCTCCTTCAGGACCCGCGGATGGATTTCATCAGGTCCCATGGACTTGTGTACGTTCAGGTTCTTAAGATGGTCTCGAACCAGATCCTCATGTACAGTGGGCCCAAGGTCTAGGTTTTCACAGTCCCTGTGTCCACCCTCCAAGACTTGGGTGCTGTGGTCAGAGCCTTTGCCAGTGAAGACCAAGGCAATGAAGTCATTCAGAACCTCAGCTTTCTTCAAATCCTGTGTAGCCATTTCTCTCGAAAGCTTCCAGAGGGGGCCTACGTTGTCACTAGTCTGCTTTTTAGTAGAATTTTATTTTTAAACCTTTGCATCTTAGCAGCAATTAATCAAGATACCTGCTTACTTACAGCATTGTCATGGTCTACATTTATGTCTACTCAGTTAAAGAGGTGAGCTGAACCTAAGTTGCATTCATATGAGAGAATTAGACTTTCTCCCTGTATTTAAGGGAGTCAATAGCTTCAATGCTTCCAGACTCTAGACTTCCACTTACAATTTACCTCATGTCCCTAGTAGTAACTGGGATGTCCAGTCACTAATATTAGAAGGAATAAAAGCTAGAACATTTTTTTCCTTCCTATACAAATAAAGATTTTATAAAATACAAAATTGTGGAAAGCATAGAATCCAGTATTCTCTACTGGATTTGCTAAAGCTTACTACTTGTAACAGTAAATAAACAGACAACCTCAACAAGGTATCATTCACTTTAAAAGCAATCAACCTCTATATGGGAGGGCTCCCATACACAAACTCACTTGAAGAGAACTTAGATACTGCACTGCCTAGGTTATCCATATTGTTTAAAAACCACTACCACTACTCTTTTCATTAGTTACTTTAGCTCCTTTCCATCTCAAGACTACTAGTCATTTTCCATTTAATTTTTCAGCTAAGGTTCAGGCCTCTTTCAGAACCTGTGGGTTTGGGAGGAAAGGGGCTGCAGGCTCTCTGATGTACTTTCCGCTCTCTAAAGGCAGCTGAACTTCTCACCCTTCTCTTTCTGTGGGCAATACATGCACACCCTGACCACAAGCTGATACTGCATAAAGACTTTCAGCTTATTATGGGCAATATCAGACCAGAATTCAGCTCACAAAAGACCACATTCCCCATCTACAACATGAGGAGTCGTATAAAGTGCATAGAGAGTCATAGAATCAGCTAAGTTGGAAGAGACATTTAAGATCAAGTCCAACCATTAGCCCAGAACTGCCAAGTCCACCAGTAAACTGTGTCACTAAGGGCCTCATCTACACCTTTTTTTGAACACTTCCAGGACAGTGATTCCACCACTTCCCTGGGCAGCCTGTTCCAATGCCTGAGCACCCTTTCAGTGAAGAAATTGTTCCTAATATCCAGTCTAAACCTACCCTGGTGCAGCTTGAGGGTGTTATCTCTTATCACTTGTTACTTGGGAGAAGAAACTAACCACCTCCTGGCTCTGTTTTCCTTTCAGATAATTGTAGAGGGTGATTAGGTCCTCCCTGAGCTCTCTCTTCTCCAGACTCAGCCTTGTGCTCCAGGCCCTTCACCAGGTCCATTGCCCTTCTCTAGGCCCACTCCAGCACCTCAGTATCTCTCTTGTAGTGAGGAACTCAGAACTGAACACAGTACTTGAGGTGAAGCCTCAGCAGTGCCCCGTAGAGCAGGATTATCACTTCCCTAGTTCTGCTGGCTACAGTATTGCTGGTACAGGCCAGGATGCCATTGGCCTTCTTGGCTACCTGGGCACAAGCTGCCTCATATTCAGTGGCTGTCAATCAGCACCCCAAAGTCCTTTTCTCCTGAGCAGTTTGCCAGCCACTGTTCCCCAAGCCTGGATTTGGTGAGGTTGTGGCCCAAGTGCAGGAATGCAGTTTTCCCTGTTGAACCTCATACAATTGGCAGCAGCTTGTCAATCCAGCCTGTCCATATTCCTCTGCAGAGCTTTCCTACTCTCCAGCAGATTGAAACTCCCACCCCACTTTGTGTTGTCTGCAAATTTAGTGAGGGTGCCCTTCATCCCGTCATCCAGATCGCCAGTGAATATATTAAACAACACTGGCCCTAAAACTGAGCCCTGAGGGACACCATGAGTTACCAACTGGTCACTAACAAAATGTGATACCATATACCATCAGTGTTTGATCTCGGCCATCCAGCAGGTTATCTACCCAGTGAAGAATATTCAGGCCATGAGGAGCCAGTTTCTCCAGGGGAGACAGTGACAACCGCTTTACTAAAGTCCAAGCAGGCAATGTCTACAGCCTTTCCCTCATTATCAAGGCAGGTCAGCTTGTCAGGTTGGTCAAGCAAGAAATGCATTGTCTGTCTTTTTCCAACCAAAGGAAAGCCCATTCCCAATGTTTTTACATGAACCAATATACAAATAAAGTTAACTTTTATGTTGCTTTTTGTTTACATTTATGATTTTGTCAGCACAGAAATTTTGCTCAACATACAAAAAAGTGGAAAAGACAAGATTTTTAACCCTGCAGAATATGTTGTTGCCAGAATCACTGACTGAACTAAATGGGGCAGTAGTTATTGCTATAAAAAAAACAACCCCAAAACAAACAAAAAAACCCCCACAAACCCAAAATACCAACCAAATATCTCTCTTCCCTTCCACTGTCTGGAATAATTTTCATTTTATATCATCTAAAATATTACTACCAACATCTACAGTTTTCTATGAACACCTTCTGCAAACTGTCTATTGATCTATATATTTATACATCTTAAAAAAAAAGAAATAAATCAGCTTATTATCAGGACAGTCAAATGCTGTGTGTGTATACAGTAATGAGAATACAAGAACTGTACCTAGGGAATCTCAGCAACTCAGATGCTGGGCTCTTCCTGGGCTTAAGGAAAATTAAAATCCGTGGAGGTGCTGGATATTGGCTCAGAAAACTGATGAATCAGCCTGCAAGGAATGCCCATGTAGGCATGTGTTCTGGGTTCATCAGTAGCAGTAATTTTTTCTCCTTCTTAGTAGCTGGTGCAGTGCTGTGTTTTTGACTTTCGGCCTGGGAACAGTGCTGATAACACCCATATTTTAAGTTGTTGCTGAGTAATCTTTACTCTGGCCAAGGACTTTCTCAGTCTCATGCTATGCCAGGGAGAAGGGGCACAAGAAGCCAGGAGGAAGCAGAAACAGGACACCTGACCCAAAACTAGCCAAAGGGGTATGCCATACTGTTAGCTTAAGAATGCACACATAACCACCGGAATGGTTATATGAGGTGCTTTATTGCAGTGCTGGGAAACCAGGGACGCTCGTCCAAATCTGGCTTCGACCTTGTCACATCACGCTCACAATTTATACATCAAAAGTTTCGCAATTAATGCATATTCAACATAAATTGCTAACTTAACTAATACATATGCATCAGGGATTGCCTCATTAGTCTATTACAACATAAGCCTGTTCTGTGCTTGCGTAGTCCCCCTCTGGTGGTTGTCCTGATGAAGTAAGGAGTCTTCCTCAGACGAAGTAAGAAGTCTTCCTCGCTTTGTCCCTTTTGACCTGTCTGTTCTTTGGACAGGCCCCAACTATTATGTGGATGCCAGTATTCTCTTGTTTTCACTTGGCTGCCTCTGGTCAGTCTGCATGTTCTGCTTGGATAAGGTTTTACAATACTTTCTTAAATCCACCCATGCCTAAATTACAACTAAGGTACAGAACAGCAACGTTACAACTAAGGTGCAAAACGATTAACTAAGGTACAGAACAGCAAAATTACAATATGTAAAGGCCTTCTATTGATTTACAAACTTTCAAATATAATTATTTTTAACATAAAATTTCACCCTTTTTCTAACAATACCACAGCACATCATAGCCAGTACATAAACAGGGTGTAGCTACCCAGAAGGCCCAAGTCGCTGCTCAGGTCAGCCTTGGTATTGGTCAGTGGGTGGTGAGTGGTTGTATTCTCTTCCCTTGTTATTTCCATTCTTACAAAGGGTCATAGTAGTGGTTTTGTATGGTACCTTAGTTACTGGACTGTTCTTATCTCAACCTGGGATTTAGATTCTTTTGATTCTCCTCCCCAACCCTCAGGGAGCAGGGGGAGAAAGAAGGGTAGGAGTGAGTGAGCAGCTGCGTGGTTCTGAGTTACCAGCTGGGCTTAAACCACAACAGCAGGTAGCAAGAGACTGACAGGATGGGAGCAACTACTGAAAGGGCCCGAATGTCTAAGAAACTGGAAAGTGACTTATTGCAGATAGTAGTAGTACTGCAAAATGCAGGGGAACGGGAGGGAGACCCATGACAAAGCTGTGGCCTCACCTTACAGCCACATGTCATCACAGCCATAGTGTGGGCCCAACAGCTGTCCCATCAGGGAAGGCAGGGCCTGAGGTGAGCAGAAAGCCCACCTGTGACTTCTATCCCATGCTCAGAAGAAGGCTACAGTGCAGGCAGGCTGGAGGTAAGGACCCTTTGGCAGCCCTACTAAAACCAGTCCAGATCTATTCAATATGCTTAATTCCATTTTTCTGCTACACCATTTTTCATATTTTGATTTTTCCATCCCTAAACTGTCTTAATGTACAATCAAATAATTTGCACACATACCATATTCAATTAAAAATGCAAACAGTACTGTACAGACATAATTGATAATTCCCGTATTCACATGCACAACAAGGGCTCACAGAATTGTTATGGTTGGAAGGGACCTCTGGAAATCATCCAGTCCAATGCTCCCACCAAGGCAGGGCCACGTAGTGCACGTTACACAGGAACATGTCTGGACATGTCCGTGTCTCTAGAGAAGAAGACTCCACAACATCCCTGGGCAGCCTATTCCAGTGCTCTGCCACCCTCAGCTTAAAGAGGTTCTTCGTCACATTAGGTGAAACTTCTTGAGTTTTAAGCTTATGGCCATTTTAAGTCCTGTCACTGGGCACCACTGAAAATATTCTGGCACCTGTCTTTGGGATGTTCATGTGCATTAATGAGCTCCCATCTCAGTCTTCTCTTCCCTACACTAAACAGGCCCAGCTCATACATGTGTGAATACTAGAAGACAAGTCTTTAAGACTGTTCTTACCAAAGTCATTGCAATTGCCTTAGTTGGGTAAGCAGAAATACCAGCCACCACACCACGGGGGGGAGAGCAAGCTCTAAATCATAGAATCATAGAATAGTTAGGGTTAGAAAGGACCTTAAGATCATCTAGTTCCAACCCCCCTACCATGGGCAGGGACACCTCACACTAAACCATATCACCCAAGGCTTTGTCCAACCTGGCCTTGAACACTGCTAGGGATGGAGCATTCACAACCACCCTGAGCAACCCATTCCAGTACCTCAGCACCCTCACAGTAAAGAATTTCTTCCTTATATCCGATCTAAACCTCTGCTGTTTAAGTTTCAACCCATTACCCCTTGTCTTATCACTACAGTCCCTAATGAATAGTCCCTCACCAGCATCCCTGTAGGACCCCTTCAGATGGTGGAAGGCTGCTATCATGTCTCCACTCAGCCTTCTGTTCTCCAGGCTGAACAGTCCCAACTTTCTCAGCCTGTTTTCATATGGGAGGTGCTCCGTTTCCCTGATCATCCTCGTGGCCCTCCTCTGGAGTTGTTCTAACAGTTCCATGTCCTTTTTATGTTGAGGACACTCCTTTTCACCTTGTCAAACAGAAGACCAGAACAAAACTGAAGAGAAGTACAGCCCCACCAGACATAATGCTGTGCTTATTTTTAAAGAAACAAAATTGTAAGACAGAATCCTAACATGAAAGGACCAACTAAAAGGGGCTGGCGTGTCCCTCCCTTATCAGCCATCAGAACATCTCCTGAGATGGGTGGGAAAGAGTGAGGAGCAGCTGGGTGGCATGAGAGAGTTGTGATTTAAACCCAGCCACACAACACGTTCACTCACTCCCCCCCTTCCTCCCCCATTTCCAGGAGAGTTGGGGAGGAGATTCAAGAGAATGGAGCTTCCACGGTTTGAAATAAGAAGAGTTTAGTAACTAAGGTATAACACAAATCACTACTGCTACCACCAATAATAATAATGATAAAGGAAATAGCAAGTGAAGGGAATACAGCACCTCACCACCTGCCAACAGATTAACTCACCCCACCTTGCCAGACTGAGCACCGACCAATACCTCCCCCAACCCCCAGAGCCCTAGCACTTCCGGATAATTCCCAGTTACCTCACTGGGCATGATGTGCTGTGGTATGGAATACCTCTTTGGCTAGTTGGGATGAGATGTTCTGTCTCTCCTTCCTCCTACATCCCCCTCCTCCCTGGCAGAACATGAGACTCACAAAGTCCTTGGCCAGAGTAAACATTTGAGCAGTAACTAAAAACATAGGTGCTATCAGCACCATTCCCAGGCCAAAAGTCAAAACACAGCACTGCATCAGCTACCAAGATGGAGAAAAAAATGACTGCCACTGCTGAACCCAGCCATCCTCCATTTTGCAAGTTAGGAGAATGTACTTTTATCTCAGTGACTATGAGTTGAGGGAGCAGGATCAACCCTGCAGTGTAGCGTGGCCTGAGTTCAGCCTTCTTTTTCAGAACTCCTGGTCTAGAAGAGGATGAAAAATCACTGAAGGTCTTCTGAGGAGGAATTCATGTTTCTTGCTATTCAGGTGAGGAATCACCCAGATGAGAGGGAAGTTAAAGGCTGGGGGGGGGGGGGAGGGGAGGGGCAGGAAAAAGGCAAAAAGGGAAAGCTGGTATAGAAGGGAGATAGTTACCAGCAGTGCTGGTGCAAACAGTTAATGTTTGTGTTTGCCACATCATAGGCTTGAGGGAAGCATTTCGCATGTTTCATTTAAAAGGCATGAACATCTAACTAAATGAGTATTTGAGTTATTTAACTTGAAATATGAGTTTCAATAGTGTTCCTCATTGCTGTAACTTTGTTCATAATTAGTTATTATACCTTCAGATTGTATTACCAGACTCTAATTGTGAATGGTTTTGTGAATGTCTACAACAGATATTACTAAACGGAAAATGTCTATATAGTTGTTTAGTATCAGCTGCTATAGATATACAACGTTCATTACTGCAATAGATAGAATAATGTGGAGATCACAAAATGGCTAAGCAGTAGAAAAGAACAAATTGGAAACAACTATATAGATATTCAGAACAAGTCCAGAGGAGGTCCACGAGGATGATCAGGGGCTGGAGCATCTCTTGTTTGAAGACAGGCTGAGCAAGTTGGGGCTGTTCAGCCTGGAGAACAGAAGGCTGGGGGAGCCCTCATAGCAGCCTTCCAGTATCTGAAGGAGCCCTACTGGATGCTGGGGAAGGACTATTCATTAGGGAGTGTAGTGACAGAACAAGGGATAATGGGTTAAAACTTAAACAGCAGAGGTTTCAACTGGATATAAGGAAGAAATCCTTTCCTGTTAGGGTGGTGAGGTACTGGAGTGGATTGCCCAGGGAAGTTATCAATGCTCCATCCCTGGCAGTGTTCAAGGCCAGGTTGGATGAAGCCTTGGGTGACCTGGTTTAGTGTGAGGTGTCCCTGCCCATGACAGTGGGGTTGGAACTAGATGATCTGAAGGTCCTTTCCAACCCTAATTATTTTATGATTCTATTACTCTATTTAAATGGTAGTAAGGGTGCTCAATATTGTAACTTTTGATCAAGATTGGGCTAGCTTGATCTCTTAAATAGTTTTTATGGTCTATGAAAGTCTATAAACCATATTGAACAGCAGAGAAACTATGTTAATAGAATGATATTAAAAACGGTGATAATTTGAGGCTTCTAATAATATGTATGTACAGCTCAAATGTTGTGTTCTTATTAATCACTCAGTAGAATATGACATAAAGTAAGTATTTTGTTGGTTTTAAAAACAAAACAACTTGAGTGAACTATAGATTGCACATCATCATTAGGGAAAGGGACATGACAGCAAAACAAAGTGGCTTATAGGAAAACATCAGTGAATAAAAGTAGTAAGGGAAAGCTGTTTCCCATGGAAGGAATAGGGGGCTGTGGGGAATGTGATTCCCAGCTGTATTATTATTTGCTGGAAACAAAAACCGTAATGCTATCATCTGCTACATATACCCCCCCCCTTAGTTTAATAAGTTATCCCTGCTATAGCAGAAATAATGCAAACAAACTCTTTGTCATCTCAAAGACTGATTGATTTCCAACTTCAAAAAATAATGTGATTGTGTTTGAAGAAAGGAAGAAAATGCAATTTTTAGGCTTATAAAGAAAAAGATTCTGGAGGTAGGCAGAAACCAGGTAGCCAAAATGGCATGATCAATGGCTAGAAAATAGCTTATTCATTCAGGGGTATTTTGCTTTATGGGGGAAGGCTTTGTGATACCTTAAATTTTAGTATCAAGAAATGAGCCAGAAAGTACTGTTCACTTTGTGTTCATCAGTATTTTAGCAGACTATTTCATAAACCTGTTTCAATTTATAAAGCAATAAAGTAGTTTGAGAAATGTGTATGCACTAAACTATTTTCACAGACTTGTGACCAAGCTAAGCAAATTTTGCATTGATTTTGTTCAAGGCTACTCACACTTTGTCATTATCCTTGAATGAACAACCTATTTTAATGAACTCTCAACAAAACAATATTAGAATTGCTTTTCAAGAAGGAGCTGAAGGGTGCATTCATGTAGCCACTACATCCTGTCCTCATCTGTCCTATCACTGGGCAAGAGTGTCAGACAAGTAGGATATGCACAGAGTTGACTTTGAGTATTAGTTTTTAATGTTTTAAAGCATTACATTTAACACTGAATATCTAGATCATCAATGAGGAAATCATAGAATCATAGAATAGTTAGGGTTGGAAAGGACCTTAAGATCATCTGGTTCCAACCCCCTGCCATGGGCAGGGACACCTCACACTAAACCATGTCACAAAAGGCTCTGTCCAATTTGGCCTTGAACACTGCCAGGGATGGAGCATTCATAGCTTCCCTGGGCAACTCATTCCACTACCTCACCACACCTACAGTAAAGAATTTCCAACTTATATACAGTTTAAACGTCCCTTGTTTAAGTTTTAACCCATTACCCCTTGTCCCTAATGGAGAGTCCCTTACCAGCATCCTTATAGGCCCCCTTCAGATACTGGAAGGCTGCTATGAGGGCTCCACATACCTTTCTCCAGATTGAAGAGCCCCAAATTTCTCAGCCTATCTTCATATGGGAGGTGCTCCAGTCCCCTTTATCATCCTCATGGCCCTCCTCTGGGCTTGTTCCAACAGTTCAATGTTCTTTTTATGTTTAGGGCACCAGAACTGTACACAGTATTCCAAGTCTCACAGGAGCAGAGTGATAGGGCAGGATCACCTCCTTCTAGCTGCTGGTTCTTTTAGTGCAGCCCAGGATATGGTTGGCTTTCTGGACTGCAAGCACACACAGAAGGTGGCTCATGTCCATGAATCAGCACCCCCAAGTCCTTCTTTGTAGGGCTGCTCTGACTCTCTTCTCTGCCCAGCCTATAGGACCTAGGTGTAGGACCTTGCACTTGGTTCAACTTGCTTGGTTCAAATTCATAAGGTTGGCATCAGCCCACGTCATAAGTGTGTCAAGGTCCCTCTGGATGCCATCCCTTCCCTCCAGCGTATCAACCGAACCACACAGCTTGGTGTCATCGGCAAACTTGCTGAGGGTGCACTCAATTCCATTGTTCATGTCAGCGACAAAGATATTAAACAAGACCGGTCCCAGCACCGATCCCTGAGGGACACCACTCATTACTGGTATCCAGCTGGACACTGAGCCCTTGTCCACAACTCTTTGCATGTGGCCATCCAGCCAGTTCTTTATTCACTGAGGGGTCCATCTATCAAATTGATGTCTCTCCAATTCAGAGACAAGGATGTCATGTAGGACAGTGTCAAATGCTTCGCACAATTCCAGGTAGATGACATCAACTGCTCCAACCCTGTCCATCAGTTCCATAGCCACATCATAAAGGCCACCAAATTGGTCAGGCAGGATTTCCTCTTAGTGAAGCTATGCTGGCTGCCACCAAGCATCTTGTTTTTTATGTGCCTTAGTATGCCTTCCAGGAGAATCTGCTCCAAGATTTTGCCAGGCACAGAGGTGAGACTGACTGGTCTGTAATTGCCCGGGTCATCCATTTTCCCCTTCTTGAAAATGGGGGTTATATTTCCCTTTTTCCAGTCATCAGGAATTTCACCTGTCTGCCATAATTTTTCAAATATGACATGAGCCAGCTCCAGTGTGCATTTGCGGTCCAGAAAGCCAACCATATCCTGGGCTGCACTAAAAGAAGCAGCAGCTAGAAGGAGGTGATCCTGCCCTTCCACTCTGCTTCTGTGAGACCTGACTTGGAGTATTGTGTACAGTTCTGGTGTCCTCAACATAAAAAGACATGAAGCTATTGGAGCAAGTCCAGAGGAGGACCATGAGGATGATAAGGGGGACTGGAGCACCTCCCATATGAAGATAGGCTGAGAAATTTGGGGCTCTTCAATCTGGAGAAAGGTATGTGGAGCCCTCATAGCAGCCTTCCAGTATCTGAAGTGGGCCTATCTGGAGGCTGGAAAGGGACTTTTCATTAGGGACTGTAGTGATAGAATAAGGTGTAACAGATTCAGACTTAAACAGGGGAAGTTTAGGTTAGATATAAGCAGGAAGCTCTTTACTGTGAGGGTGGCGAGGCACTGGAATAGGTTGCCCAAAGGAGTTGCGAATGCTTCACCCCAGACAGTGTTCAAGGCCAGGTTGTATGGATTCTCAGGTGACATGCTTTAGCATATGGTGACCTTTCCCATGACAGGGGGATTGGAACTTGATGATCTTAAGGTCCTTTCCAACCCTAACTATTCTATGATTCTATGATTGTGTTCTGTCTTTTTTATTCTCTGTAGATATTGCCAAACTTACCTAATGTGAGCAGTGCTTGAGAAATCATTTAATAGGAGTACTTCAAAGTAAAAGAGACTGAAGATGTAAATCTTAAACTTTTTAGACTCAACGTATTTTCTTGTTCCATTAAGGCTTGTTGTGTAGGTGGGAACATTCCTTTGAAGTCCTTGTGCTCCTTTCTGACTGACAGAATTGATCCAGATGTTTTAGCTGTCTAGTTAACATAGGAATTAGTCAAAAGGAAATTGAATGTGGGCTGTAGCTCTATATATGTAGGTAAGTAGGAATTATTGAGTTGGGTATTTTTTGTATAATTAATTAAACTCTACAAAGAGAGAGTTCAGTTGTTCTTTCATGTATAGTCTAATTAATACATAAAAGCCCGTGTTTTTATCACTGAGTGTTCCAAATAATGTTTTAAAAGAAATTATGATGCAGCAGGCAGAGTTAAATGGAAAGGTTGTTAAACTGAGGCAGTGTACTCAAAGAAGTTTTTTCACACTTCCTCTTCTGAGCCTCTGTATTTTTAAAGATATATCATTAAAGAAATCTAATTATATAGAAAAATAATTAAATTATTATTGGAGAATCTAAGTCTAAACTCAGTGTGTCCTCAAGAGGCTTGAACTATGAAATCAACTTTTACAGTGAATTTTTAGTTGTCTCCTCCCTGTTTTTTTGCTCTCCTTAAGTTCTCTGTACCATATGCTGCCATATACATGATTAATAAAGGCCAAAATGGAACATCAGAAAAGGTTCTTCCCCCATATAGCTGCTCCTTTGTACAACTGAACAGAAATGAAAACTTGTGGTAAGGCCTTCTTGAAGTGGAAGCTGGTAGTGCAAAAGGGAAAAATGGAATTTATAGAAAGACAAAAAGCAACAGGTAAAAAAGACAAGCATTTGGGTTCATATGAGAGAGTGAGTCTGAAAATACTGAAGAAAAGTTGGTAAGACGAGAAAATAACAGAAAGGGGAAGAAAGCCTTTAGAGCTATATAATGAGAAAATACTTGGAAAAAAAGACTATAACAGGGAAAAGTTAGTTGCATCAGTACATATATTCTACAGCCATAATTGTACTGCTTAGCTGGGGAGGGAAGGAAATTAGAATCATAGAATCATAGAATAGTTAGGGTTGGAAAGGACCTTAAGATCATCTAGTTCCAACCCCCCTGCCATGGGCAGGGACACCTCACACTAAACCATGCCACCCAAGGCTTTGTCCAACCTAGCCTTGAACACTGCCAGCAATGGAGCATTCACAACTTCGCTGCGCAGCCCACTCCAGTGCCTCACCACCCTAAAAGTAAAGAATTTCTTCCTTATATCCAATCTAAACCTGCGCTGTTTAAGTTTTAACCCATTACCTCTTGTCCTGTCACTACAGTTCCTAATGAATAGTCCCTCACCAGCATTCCTATAGCTCCCCTTCAGATACTGGAAGACTGCTATGAGGGCTCCCCCAGCCTTCTGTTCTCCAGGCTGAACAGCCCCAACTTTCTCAGCCTGTCTTCATTTGGGAGGTGCTCCAGTCCCCTGATCATCCTCGTGGGCCCTGCTCTGGACTTGTTCCAACAGTTCTATGGCCTTTTTATGTTGAGGACACCAGAACTGCACACAATACTTCAAGTGAGGTCTCACAAGAGCAGAGTAGAGGGGCAGGATTACCTCCTTTGTCCTGCTGGTCATGCTTCTTTTGATGCAGCCCAGAATACGGTTGGCTTTCTGGGATGCGAGCGCACACTGAATCAAATTAACTGAGTCAACTGTCCTAATGTTAAACTTACTAGATAGGCAAAATGGATAATAATAAATTTTGCTTTGTTTCTTATGTAGAGAGCAGTTTAATGAAATATAACAATGTTTTGCATTTTCTCCATCTGTTTCTACAAAAAGTATTTTCCTTCTGTTTTCCTTACCTCTCCTTCTCAGAAGTTTTTATTTGAATATCATCTAAGCTTGAAGGAAATGGTCCTGTAGTAAGAGTTTTCAATCAAAAGCCTTGTCACCAAAGGAAATATATGCCAGTATGGAACTGTACCCCGAAGGTTTATTACAGATACAGCGGCAGAATTTTGAATTGTCAAAATGATTTGACACATGGTATCTGATAAATGTTCATAGAAATAAAATTTTCCCTTGTGTTATATTTACATGTTGAACTATAGCAATACAATTTATCTGGAAGTGTTAAATTCATACATATATGTTTTTAAATCTTGATCATACTTGTTTTCCTTTCACATCCATCTCTGTATAGAAGTCTTTATTAAGCCCATCCTTCTGCAGTAACTTGGTATTGAAAAAAACCCTAGCTGATTCAAACCTCAGGTTTATTGATAGTATTATTATATTTAATTAGTATTCTGTTGCTGCACTTTCTAGTTTAATTACAACCATACCTGTTCAGAGTTGGGTTCGTTCTTTGACTGCTGAAGATATGCACGGTTTTGGCTAAAAGTCACTGGAAATCTCCAGAAATTTTTTTGTAAGCAGTA
The DNA here is from genome assembly GCF_012275295.1 of Melopsittacus undulatus. Classification (NCBI taxonomy): domain Eukaryota; kingdom Metazoa; phylum Chordata; class Aves; order Psittaciformes; family Psittaculidae; genus Melopsittacus; species Melopsittacus undulatus. The sequence continues at coordinate 104,050,373 of NC_047557.1, forward strand.
CACAGTGAAGACAGACTAGGTGAGATTTCAACAAGTGATATATGAAATCGAAGTAGCTGACTCTTCCTTTCCTTTCCTTTCCTTTCCTTTCCTTTCCTTTCCTTTCCTTTCCTTTCCTTTCCTTTCCTTTCCTTTCCTTTCCTTTCCTTTCCTTTCCTTTCCTTTCCTTTCCTTTCCTTTCCTTTCCTTTCCTTTCCTTTCCTTTCCTTTCCTTTCCTTTCCTTTCCTTTCCTTTCCTTTCCTTTCCTTTCCTTTCCTTTCCTTTCCTTTCCTTTCCTTTCCTTTCCTTTCCTTTCCTTTCCTTTCCTTTCCTTTCCTTTCCTTTCCTTTCCTTTCCTTTCCTTTCCTTTCCTTTCCTTTCCTTTCCTTTCCTTTCCTTTCCTTTCCTTTCCTTTCCTTTCCTTTCCTTTCCTTTCCTTTCCTTTCCTTTCCTTTCCTTTCCTTTCCTTTCCTTTCCTTTCCTTTCCTTTCCTTTCCTTTCCTTTCCTTTCCTTTCCTTTCCTTTCCTTTCCCTTCCCTTCCCTTCCCTTCCTTTCCCTTTCCCTTTCCCTTTCCCTTTCCCTTTCCCTTTCCCTTTCCCTTTCCCTTTCCCTTTCCCTTTCCCTTTCCCTTTCCCTTTCCCTTTCCCTTTCCCTTTCCCTTTCCCTTTCCCTTTCCCTTTCCCTTTCCCTTTCCCTTTCCCTTTCCCTTTCCCTTTCCCTTTCCCTTTCCCTTTCCCTTTCCCTTTCCCTTTCCCTTTCCCTTTCCCTTTCCCTTTCCCTTTCCCTTTCCCTTTCCCTTTCCCTTTCCCTTTCCCTTTCCCTTTCCCTTTCCTTTCCTTTCCCTTCCCTTCCCTTTCCCTTTCCCTTTCCCTTTCCCTTTCCCTCTGTTCACTTTTTTCTCCCTTTTTTCCCTTTTTCACTTTTTTTCTTTGTTTTCTTTTGCTCCTTTTCCTTTCCTTTTCTTCTGTATTTTAATAGAACAACATTAGGATGAAGTCTGGGAACAGATGCTCGCTTCTGATGCTCTGCAATAAAATGCAGCTCTGATTCAGATATATTCACATCTGTGAAGAATTAGGGATCTGAGAGTTCAGAGTTTCTGTGAGGATATTTTAATCCATATGGGGGATTATCTTGGCCTGCAGGTACTGGAAAAGATCTGTGAAAAATACTGTTTTCTAGAGAAAATGGCCATAAAGGGGAGATTGAAAAATACCTTCTTTTGTATCTAAGTGGAATTATATTAGATGTTATCATAGGGACAGTTTTTATGATTGTATAAAAAACTCTGGTGTTTAAAAAAACAAGCAATAATAAAAAAAAAAAACAACAGGGGTAGGACAGGGAGAAAACCACTATTTAGTCAATAAAACTTGCTGCTTTTCACAGGCCAGTGCATAGGTACTAGTCTTAATTTCTTGCTATAGTTTATAAATCTAGGAGTGATGTGTTGGGGTTTTTTTTTAATTTAATTTTTAGTTTATTGTGAACAGCAGTAACACAAATCTGAAATCCAAAAAGCATTCTATGAAAGATTTCTATTAAGAGTTATACTGTGCTGTTTCAGAGCAACTTTGGATGAGTTTTGTGCTTAGCTACATCTAAACTTTAGTAAGGAATGCTTATTATCCTGTATTCAGACTTACAATTGAAAAGGTTCAAAGAAAAATAATGCAAAGGAACAAAGATGTTGTATTCAGTGCAGTGTTACCCTTCGTTATTACGTTTATGAATAGTAAGTTGTCTGTCTCCTTTTTATATTAGGAAGTTGTGAATGCTCCATTCCTGGCAGTGTTCAAGGCCAGGTTAGACAGACATGGTTTTGTCTTGGGTGATATGTTTTAGTGTGAACCCTAACTATTCTATGATTCTATAATTTTAATTAGATAGAGCTGGTTTGCAGGTGGGGAAGACCAGGCTTTGTCTTCTCTAAATTGCTCCATGTGTCACTTGTTTCACAAAATAAACTCTGTATTTCACTGACCAAAAGTCTGTTGATAAATGTGAAAGACTCCACATAATTTTAGGGGCATTTAGAATAGACCATAAATTTCAGTATGTTTTTTGGTAGTATTATCTGTTTTGCAAAATAGTGGATAGTCAAAACTGTGTGAGAACACCATCTTGAGAAAAATGCTGTTCTAGGTGAGTTATGTTGATGTAAACTCCGTCTAAAACTCCTCTAATTGCACCCTTTCTCCCCTGTCAGTCAGTCCTGAGGAAAACTTTTCTCCCTGTTCATTCTCATCTTTTCACAAGCTAATAAATAAATTCCTTGGTCTGCAATACATGAGGGATTACACAAAAATCATCTTCAGTGTAGTTTCCCTTGGAAGTAGTTATATTTATTATGAATCTTTTAGATAATGAAATCAGTGATTTCATTTTACTAAGGGGGCTGCTTTGTGTAAAGGTGGTGACAGAATTGCAGCAAGATGAGTTTCACTGTCTGGGGAAGTAGCGGGAAAAAGCTATTGTATGTAAGTCTTTGTATCCCAAGACAAAATATTTTGCAGTTTAGTTGTGTTTTCTGCAAAGAAGGCATGTTTAGATCTGTGGTCCATCACATGTTTATTTACAAACAAGGTTAAGTGTGAGAAAGGATTGCTATCCTGGGGGCAGCTGCATTTCTGATACTTTTGCTTGAAAAGACTTCAGTGACCTAGAAAATCTGAACCCAGCCCTCATCTACATCCAAGCTTCTGTTCAGGGCACTTCTCAGATATACCGGGAGAAGTTTCCTTTTATAAAATGGCATTAAAAAGCTAACTTAGTTTAAAAAAAGATAACCTGATTAAACTTTGCAGTACTGATTTGTATGGTTTAGTTTTGTAATTTTTTTTTTGTATCTGAAATTGCTGCTGCCTAGAAGGCCACAGTTTGCAGAAATCATTAGTGTAAGGGCTAAGGATTTAGAGTGGCCTTTAAACTTAAGTAATTGCATTGTTTCTTGCTATGTGTGCTGGCAGGACCCAGCTTTTTGGCAGTGTAATGACTGTATGGTACCAGCAAAGACATGTTAAAAGGGGTGTGGTGGAAGGGGGAATGTCTTACTTTATTGCTAAATACCTATCACATGAGAAAATTCTTCCAATATCCTATAAAGACAGACATACAATATTGAAGATCTGTTCCCATGCTCTTGTGCTTAGGAACTGAAGTATAGAGCCATCCAAACCTACCATTACCAGAACATAAATGCAACTCAAGAAATATTTCTACTGTGGCTATATATGTCTATATTAGCACACCATGCTGCTTTGATGTTTACAGACCAGCACTTGATAAGCAGTGTGCACTTATAATTTGTTTATGGCCAATTCTAGTATTGAATGTATCTCTGCTAAGCTAGACAAAGAATCCTTCCAAATCGTATTTGAAATACTGTAATCTCACAAATAGGGGTACTGCTCCTTCTTTTCTTGCTCCTTAAAGCAGCTGTTAATGTCTGTTGTTAAAGACACAAACATGTTGAAGAGTGAATTTGGGATGAGTTTGTCTGAAATTGACACGGCTTTGGTTGTGTTGCTTTAGATGTTCCACATTGCAAAGCCCTTTTGTCCTTGTTTGTGGTTTTATGTGGAAAATAATAATTCCGCCTTTATTACACACTTGAAAAAGCAAAATATTCTTGTCACAGGGTACTCAGATCGAAGAAGGGTGTTGTCCCAAGACAATATTTCTGCCACAAGGCAATATCTTAACAGATGGACTTCTCATTAGATATTCAGGTCACATCCACTGGGACTGTAACCTTTGTATTGAGAATGAAATTCAATTGTAGCTACAGGTAAGTACTTTCTCAGCAGGGAGAACTCTGAGATCAAAGGTCAGAAGTCAAAACTTGTTAGATACTTTTCCTTCTGTACCATTCCTTGTCCCCTCTTGGCTGTTGCAAATACGAACAAATTGTGCAAATTCTGTTTTATTTATATGCCTTCAAATAAATCAAACATACCAAAACTTTCCAAAGTTCACATAATAGCAGGTATTACCACAAGCTAAATAACAGGGAATAGTGTTAGCATTAGGAAACCTTTATCTTGTGCCTCACTTTACCAAGAACTTTGCTTCACTTGTGTGAGATATTCTCTTTTGTTCATCCTGTCAAAATATATCTTTTTCATGTCTGGAGTCTCTCTTACTTGTGTGTTTGTGATGGGGACATTATTATGACGACAATGTAACTCAGGTCTGCCCAGGCTAGCTGCCTTGTGGGTGTGTAAAGTGTCTTACCTGTTTGTCCACCTGTCTATCTTCACTCTAAGTATTGCAGCCAGAAACCCACTGTGAGCTATTTATTCAGCTTCTTGAGAAATTTTATAGCTTGCACTGACTTGTCTGATCTGCAGCTAATTTGCTACTGCTAAGCAACCCAGTTTAAAAGCTAGCTCAGGTATCCCAGTACTGCAGAGTAGGCAGAGAAGACAGAGATGCAGCCTCTCAAACATTTCATTTAACAAAACTCTCAACTTCTCAATGTGTTAAATTCAGACCTTGATTATTGTTGCATGCCGTGAAATGGAGTCAGTCAGATATCAATATGATCAGACAAAAAGCCATTTATTGCAAAGCACTAACTCCTTATATACTATTGCTTACACACACCTACAGCAATTTGGCGTATCATGATTGGATACTTGTCTTGAAGACCTTTAGTGACTAACATATAATTGGTTAAGCATAGGTGTGAGTACTTGACCTTGAAAGCTTGCCAACAGTCCACAGTTCTCATTACTGAGTGAATTGCAGCTTCTTCTTTTCTTGCTTGCTTAAGCTTCCTTGGGCGTCTTATGGCCTTGCTGTATCTTTTAGAGTTATTCAGAGCTCATGTACCAAAAATCCATTCTCCTGTGAGAACGCTATCTCCACAGGTGTGTAGTTACTAAATAGGAGTGATATCTTAGGGTTAGGTGGGTCGAAAGTTTGGTCTTTTATTAAAGGTTCAATATTTCCTTTTGTAGAGCAAATGAGAAGTCACACTATGGATTTCTTTGCTATGGCTATGAAACTACATGTTCTTCAGTCCTTGATACAGACAAAACTAATATAAGCCCCTAGCTGGTGTTGTGTTTATTATTTACAATGCAAGTATTGGATGTTTTTCTATACACCTTATCAATAGCGGTTTATTAAGTTTTTTCTTGGTCTTCCTCTGCAGTATCACCCTTCCTTTTCCAGTCACCCTGTCCTCCAATGAGACGATCTCGTTAATATAATATTAATGTGTTTCAAGGTTCAAGCATTCTATACTATGCTGCAAGGTGATCCAGGAGACACCATTTCCCTGGAAAATGTAGAAGCTTAAAAATAAGCATTAATTTGGCGGGAACAATAACCTAATTTATTTTATCCTCTACTAAATTTTGTTGTACAGGTGGGTGATCAGCTGTGGCCTGATGATGTCTGAGAGGCATAGTGCTGTGTGATGAACCATGTTCCCATCTTTTCCTTGAATTTAATTGTCTTTAGAGTGGTTTTCTCCTGAGGGACAGAGAAAGGACTCTTCTTTTGTTTTCAAGTGAATGTGTCTCTCCTTGGACTCCCACAGAAGAACTAGGCATTAAAGAATTTTAACACGATGTCAAGAAACCCGTAAACCTCCTAATTAGACGCATTTGAAGTGTGAAACAGTCAAACAGAAATGGGGCTTTGCCCACCTCTGGGGAGCAAGCAGATAGAGAAGTTGCTGTTTTGATACTTCGTTATCACCCAGTGCACTGAATAGGAAAACTCTGATGTCATCCTGTTGCTATAGCAACAGCATTCTTGCTTATCTCTGTTTCTCTGGCAAGAATCTTTCTGCTATAATCACACTCTTTCACTATAAAAATTCTTCACTGTGTTTTATATATTCATCATTCAGATCAGGTCATTCCTTAGATTCAGACTCAGTATCTTCCTTACACAGAGGATTACTGGACTTGGCATAATTTCATATTAATTTGGTAGGCTTTGAAACTGGAAAGGAAAACCAAGCCATTTAGGAAGCTATCAAGAGGTCTGGTAATGAAGTTGTTACCCTATAAAATGAAATATCAGTTCTCTAGGATTCATTTATGTCTGTAGGATTTGGGTTTTATTTTTGAACTAGTCTTTTTTGAAGCTAGAGTTGTGGGAGTCCTTGATAGAATTTAATGACTCTATTCCAGTTGGCTGCTCTCCCTAAGTAGATAAAACTAGTCTGAAATCATAAGCTACTTAAGGAAAGCAACCAGATGTGATACTTATGGGCTGTGTTTTTGTGAAGAGTTCCAGTGTGTGTAGAATCAAGTAGAAGATAAAATATGCTACAAATGTAATCCAGAGGTCCCCATCTAACCCCTTGGTCAAAGCAGATTAAATCAAATCAGGTAGCTCAGAAAATTCATTCAGCTGAGCTTTGAACACCTTCAAGAACAGAGATTCCATCCTTCTCTGTGTGCCTGTTGCAGTATGTGACCATCTATTTTAAAAAATGGCTTAAAAAAAGAATGTCTGCTGCTTTGTATGTTTTGTCCTATTGCTTGCTGTGCATCTCCAGGAAGAGTTAATCTCTTTTGGTTTTGCACCATCCCACCAAGTAGTTGTCTCTCTCATCATCACGATGGCCTACACTGAACTTGTTCCAGTATGTCTTGTACTGGAAAGCCCAAAGCAGTTCTCACAAGTGCCAAATAGAGGGGGAAGGAAAACCTTCCTTCAGGCTTCTAGGAACACTTTTGTTAATAGGGAGGAATGTAGCTAGGTCTTTGTGCTGCAAGGATGTGTCTTTCTCATTCATGTTCAACTTTACGTCCATGAGGATACTCAAGTTTTTTTTCTGCAATGCTGTTTCTCTTTTAGTCATTGGCTATATTTTTGAATGGATTTATTAAATTCTAGATGCATTTGCTTTTGTTGAACCTTAAGGTGCTTGTCATCTTGTTTTTCCAGCCTCCCTGGGTGCCTCTTAATAGCAGCCCTGCCCTCCAATGAATTGGCCACTCCCCCTAATTTGTAGGCATTTACGTGCTTACTGAGAATGCGCTGTGTAGAGTCTTTTAGGTTGGTGATGAAGTCATTTCCCTGAGGGCAGCCATTTGTGACTGTATGCCAACTGGAGAGGCTGCACCTTATAGTTGAAGCGTGGCAGTTGAGACAATTTTCAGCATACCTTATTGTGCACTTACCTGTCTGGAATGTGACCTGTTTGGTGATAAGGAGGCAGTATGAGAGAGTTTTATAAAGTTTAGATACTAAACATCTTGTGCCGTTGCCTTGTTCGCAGTATGTGTCATGTCATTATAGTAAGGAATGAACTAGAGCAGGCATGATTAACATGTCTAAATGCCTTGCCTACTAGGGCAAACAATATAGCTTCTAACTAGGAAATGCCAAAAGTAGCTTTACTTATTTCTGTTCCGTTCTCTGGTTAATTTTTGGTTACAGTGAAGGATCTAGTTGAAGCACTTAGGGAAAGCAGATGGGGAAAGAGAAAGTCATTTCCGACATTAGGGTTAGGGTGCACTCTTCCCGACATTAGGGTTAGGGTACCCACTTTCCGACATTAGGGTTAGGGTGCACTCTTCCCGACATTAGGGTTAGGGTGCACTCAATCTGACATTATGGCTTGGGTGCACTCTTCCCGACATTAGGGTTAGGGTACCCACTTTCCGACATTAGGGTTAGGGTGCACTCTTCCCGACATTAGGGTTAGGGTACCCACTTTCCGACATTAGGGTTAGGGTGCACTCTTCCCGACATTAGGGTTAGGGTGCACTCAATCTGACATTATGGCTTGCGTGCACTCTTCCCGACATTAGGGTTAGGGTACCCACTTTCCGACATTAGGGTTAGGGTGCACTCTTCCCGACATTAGGGTTAGGGTGAACTCAATCTGACATTATGGCTTGGGTGCACTCTTCCCGACATTAGGGTTAGGGTACCCACTTTCCGACATTAGGGTTAGGGTGCACTCTTCCCGACATTAGGGTTAGGGTACCCACTTTCCGACATTAGGGTTAGGGTGCACTCTTCCCGACATTAGGGTTAGGGTGCACTCAATCTGACATTATGGCTTGGGTGCACTCTTCCCGACATTAGGGTTAGGGTACCCACTTTCCGACATTAGGGTTAGGGTGCACTCTTCCCGACATTAGGGTTAGGGTACCCACTTTCCGACATTAGGGTTAGGGTGCACTCTTACCGACATTAGGGTTAGGGTGCACTCAATCTGACATTATGGCTTGGGTGCACTCTTCCCGACATTAGGGTTAGGGTACCCACTTTCCGACATTAGGGTTAGGGTGCACTCTTCCCGACATTAGGGTTAGGGTACCCACTTTCCAACATTAGGGTTAGGGTGCACTCTTCCCGACATTAGGGTTAGGGTACCCACTTTCCGACATTAGGGTTAGGGTGCACTCTTTCCGACATTAGGGTTAGGGTACCCACTTTCCGACATTAGGGTTAGGGTGCACTCTTCCCGACATTAGGGTTAGGGTGCACTCAATCTGACATTATGGCTTGGGTGCACTCTTCCCGACATTAGGGTTAGGGTACCCACTTTCCGACATTAGGGTTAGGGTGCACTCTTCCCGACATTAGGGTTAGGGTACCCACTTTCCGACATTAGGGTTAGGGTGCACTCAATCTGACATTATGGCTTGGGTGCACTCTTCCCGACATTAGGGTTAGGGTACCCACTTTCCGACATTAGGGATAGGGTGCACTCTTCCCGACATTAGTTTTAGGGTACCCACTTTCCGACATTAGGGTTAGGGTGCACTCTTCCCGACATTAGGGTTAGGGTACCCACTTTCCGACATTAGGGTTAGGGTGCACTCTTCCCGACATTAGGGTTAGGGTGCACTCAATCTGACATTATGGCTTGGGTGCACTCTTCCCGACATTAGGGTTAGGGTACCCACTTTCCGACATTAGGGTTAGGGTGCACTCTTCCCGACATTAGGGTTAGGGTACCCACTTTCCGACATTAGGGTTAGGGTGCACTCTTCCCGACATTAGGGTTAGGGTGCACTCAATCTGACATTATGGCTTGGGTGCACTCTTCCCGACATTAGGGTTAGGGTACCCACTTTCCGACATTAGGGTTAGGGTGCACTCTTCCCGACATTAGGGTTAGGGTACCCACTTTCCAACATTAGGGTTAGGGTGCTCTCTTCCCGACATTAGGGTTAGGGTACCCACTTTCCGACATTAGGGTTAGGGTGCACTCTTTCCGACATTAGGGTTAGGGTACCCACTTTCCGACATTAGGGTTAGGGTGCACTCTTCCCGACATTAGGGTTAGGGTGCACTCAATCTGACATTATGGCTTGGGTGCACTCTTCCCGACATTAGGGTTAGGGTACCCACTTTCCGACATTAGGGTTAGGGTGCACTCTTCCCGACATTAGGGTTAGGGTACCCACTTTCCGACATTAGGGTTAGGGTGCACTCAATCTGACATTATGGCTTGGGTGCACTCTTCCCGACATTAGGGTTAGGGTACCCACTTTCCGACATTAGGGATAGGGTGCACTCTTCCCGACATTAGTTTTAGGGTACCCACTTTCCGACATTAGGGTTAGGGTGCACTCTTCCCGACATTAGGGTTAGGGTGCACTCAATCTGACATTATGGCTTGGGTGCACTCTTCCCGACATTAGGGTTAGGGTACCCACTTTCCGACATTAGGGTTAGGGTGCACTCTTCCCGACATTAGGGTTAGGGTGCACTCAATCTGACATTATGGCTTGGGTGCACTCTTCCCGACATTAGGGTTAGGGTACCCACTTTCCGACATTAGGGTTAGGGTGCACTCTTCCCGACATTAGGGTTAGGGTGCACTCAATCTGACATTATGGCTGGGGTGCACTCTTCCCGACATTAGGGTTAGGGTACCCACTTTCCGACATTAGGGTTAGGGTGCACTCTTCCCGACATTAGGGTTAGGGTGCACTCAATCTGACATTATGGCTTGGGTGCACTCTTCCCGACATTAGGGTTAGGGTACCCACTTTCCGACATTAGGGTTAGGGTGCACTCTTCCCGACATTAGGGTTAGGGTACCCACTTTCCGACATTAGGGTTAGGGTGCACTCTTCCCGACATTAGGGTTAGGGTGCACTCAATCTGACATTATGGCTTGGGTGCACTCTTCCCGACATTAGGGTTAGGGTACCCACTTTCCGACATTAGGGTTAGGGTGCACTCTTCCCGACATTAGGGTTAGCGTACCCACTTTCCGACATTAGGGTTAGGGTGCACTCTTCCCGACATTAGGGTTAGGGTGCACTCAATCTGACAGTATGGCTTGGGTGCACTCTTCCCGACATTAGGGTTAGGGTACCCACTTTCCGACATTAGGGTTAGGGTGCACTCTTCCCGACATTAGGGTTAGGGTACCCACTTTCCGACATTAGGGTTAGGGTGCACTCTTCCCGACATTAGGGTTAGGGTGCACTCAGTCTGACATTATGGCTGGGGTGCACTCTTCCCGACATTAGGGTTAGGGTACCCACTTTCCGACATTAGGGTTAGGGTGCACTCTTCCCGACATTAGGGTTAGGGTACCCACTTTCCGACATTAGGGTTAGGGTGCACTCTTCCCGACATTAGGGTTAGGGTGCACTCAATCTGACATTATGGCTTGGGTGCACTCTTCCCGACATTAGGGTTAGGGTACCCACTTTCCGACATTAGGGTTAGGGTGCACTCTTCCCGACATTAGGGTTAGGGTACCCACTCTCCAACATTAGGGTTAGGGTGCACTCTTCCCGACATTAGGGTTAGGGTACCCACTTTCCGACATTAGGGTTAGGGTGCACTCTTTCCGACATTAGGGTTAGGGTACCCACTTTCCGACATTAGGGTTAGGGTGCACTCTTCCCGACATTAGGGTTAGGGTGCACTCTATCTGACATTATGGCTTGGGTGCACTCTTCCCGACATTAGGGTTAGGGTACCCACTTTCCGACATTAGGGTTAGGGTGCACTCTTCCCGACATTAGGGTTAGGGTACCCACTTTCCGACATTAGGGTTAGGGTGCACTCAATCTGACATTATGGGTTGGGTGCACTCTTCCCGACATTAGGGTTAGGGTACCCACTTTCCGACATTAGGGTTAGGGTGCACTCTTCCCGACATTAGGTTTAGGGTACCCACTTTCCGACATTAGGGTTAGGGTGCACTCTTCCCGACATTAGGGTTAGGGTACCCACTTTCCGACATTAGGGTTAGGGTGCACTCTTCCCGACATTAGGGTTAGGGTGCACTCAATCTGACATTATGGCTTGTGTGCACTCTTCCCGACATTAGGGTTAGGGTACCCACTTTCCGACATTAGGGTTAGGGTGCACTCTTCCCGACATTAGGGTTAGGGTACCCACTTTCCGACATTAGGGTTAGGGTGCACTCTTCCCGACATTAGGGTTAGGGTGCACTCAATCTGACATTATGGCTTGGGTGCACTCTTCCCGACATTAGGGTTAGGGTACCCACTTTCCGACATTAGGGTTAGGGTGCACTCTTCCCGACATTAGGGTTAGGGTACCCACTTTCCAACATTAGGGTTAGGGTGCACTCTTCCCGACATTAGGGTTAGGGTACCCACTTTCCGACATTAGGGTTAGGGTGCACTCTTTCCGACATTAGGGTTAGGGTACCCACTTTCCGACATTAGGGTTAGGGTGCACTCTTCCCGACATTAGGGTTAGGGTGCACTCAATCTGACATTATGGCTGGGGTGCACTCTTCCCGACATTAGGGTTAGGGTACCCACTTTCCGACATTAGGGTTAGGGTGCACTCTTCCCGACATTAGGGTTAGGGTACCCACTTTCCGACATTAGGGTTAGGGTGCACTCAATCTGACATTATGGCTGGGGTGCACTCTTCCCGACATTAGGGTTAGGGTACCCACTTTCCGACATTAGGGATAGGGTGCACTCTTCCCGACATTAGTGTTAGGGTACCCACTTTCCGACATTAGGGTTAGGGTGCACTCTTCCCGACATTAGGGTTAGGGTGCACTCAATCTGACATTATGGCTTGGGTGCACTCTTCCCGACATTAGGGTTAGGGTACCCACTTTCCGACATTAGGGTTAGGGTGCACTCTTCCCGACATTAGGGTTAGGGTGCACTCAATCTGACATTATGGCTTGGGTGCACTCTTCCCGACATTAGGGTTAGGGTACCCACTTTCCGACATTAGGGTTAGGGTGCACTCTTCCCGACATTAGGGTTAGGGTGCACTCAATATGACATTATGGCTTGGGTGCACTCTTCCCGACATTAGGGTTAGGGTACCCACTTTCCGACATTAGGGTTAGGGTGCACTCTTCCCGACATTAGGGTTAGGGTGCACTCAATCTGACATTATGGCTTGGGTGCACTCTTCCCGACATTAGGGTTAGGGTACCCACTTTCCGACATTAGGGTTAGGGTGCACTCTTCCCGACATTAGGGTTAGGGTACCCACTTTCCGACATTAGGGTTAGGGTGCACTCTTCCCGACATTAGGGTTAGGGTGCACTCAATCTGACATTATGGCTTGGGTGCACTCTTCCCGACATTAGGGTTAGGGTACCCACTTTCCGACATTAGGGTTAGGGTGCACTCTTCCCGACATTAGGGTTAGCGTACCCACTTTCCGACATTAGGGTTAGGGTGCACTCTTCCCGACATTAGGGTTAGGGTGCACTCAATCTGACAGTATGGCTTGGGTGCACTCTTCCCGACATTAGGGTTAGGGTACCCACTTTCCGACATTAGGGTTAGGGTGCACTCTTCCCGACATTAGGGTTAGGGTACCCACTTTCCGACATTAGGGTTAGGGTGCACTCTTCCCGACATTAGGGTTAGGGTGCACTCAGTCTGACATTATGGCTTGGGTGCACTCTTCCCGACATTAGGGTTAGGGTACCCACTTTCCGACATTAGGGTTAGGGTGCACTCTTCCCGACATTAGGGTTAGGGTACCCACTTTCCGACATTAGGGTTAGGGTGCACTCTTCCCGACATTAGGGTTAGGGTGCACTCAATCTGACATTATGGCTTGGGTGCACTCTTCCCGACATTAGGGTTAGGGTACCCACTTTCCGACATTAGGGATAGGGTGCACTCTTCCCGACATTAGTTTTAGGGTACCCACTTTCCGACATTAGGGTTAGGGTGCACTCTTCCCGACATTAGGGTTAGGGTGCACTCATTCTGACATTATGGCTTGGGTGCACTCTTCCCGACATTAGGGTTAGGGTACCCACTTTCCGACATTAGGGTTAGGGTGCACTCTTCCCGACATTAGGGTTAGGGTGCACTCAATCTGACATTATGGCTTGGGTGCACTCTTCCCGACATTAGGGTTAGGGTACCCACTTTCCGACATTAGGGTTAGGGTGCACTCTTCCCGACATTAGGGTTAGGGTGCACTCAATCTGACATTATGGCTTGGGTGCACTCTTCCCGACATTAGGGTTAGCGTACCCACTTTCCGACATTAGGGTTAGGGTGCACTCTTCCCGACATTAGGGTTAGGGTGCACTCAATCTGACATTATGGCTTGGGTGCACTCTTCCCGACATTAGGGTTAGGGTACCCACTTTCCCGACATTAGGGATAGGGTGCACTCTTCCCGACATTAGTTTTAGGGTACCCACTTTCCGACATTAGGGTTAGGGTGCACTCTTCCCGACATTAGGGTTAGGGTACACTCAATCTGACATTATGGCTTGGGTGCACTCTTCCCGACATTAGGGTTAGGGTACCCACTTTCCGACATTAGGGTTAGGGTGCACTCTTCCCGACATTAGGGTTAGGGTGCACTCAATCTGACATTATGGCTTGGGTGCACTCTTCCCGACATTAGGGTTAGGGTACCCACTTTCCGACATTAGGGTTAGGGTGCACTCTTCCCGACATTAGGGTTAGGGTACCCACTTTCCGACATTAGGGTTAGGGTGCACTCTTCCCGACATTAGGGTTAGGGTGCACTCAATCTGACATTATGGCTTCGTGCACTCTTCCCGACATTAGGGTTAGGGTACCCACTTTCCGACATTAGGGTTAGGGTGCACTCTTCCCGACATTAGGGTTAGGGTACCCACTTTCCGACATTAGGGTTAGGGTGCACTCTTCCCGACATTAGGGTTAGGGTGCACTCAGTCTGACATTATGGCTTGGGTGCACTCTTCCCGACATTAGGGTTAGGGTACCCACTTTCCGACATTAGGGTTAGGGTGCACTCTTCCCAACATTAGGGTTAGGGTACCCACTTTCCGACATTAGGGTTAGGGTGCACTCTTCCCGACATTAGGGTTAGGGTGCACTCAATCTGACATTATGGCTTGGGTGCACTCTTCCCGACATTAGGGTTAGGGTACCCACTTTCCGATATTAGGGTTAGGGTGCACTCTTCCCGACATTAGGGTTAGGGTACCCACTTTCCGACATTAGGGTTAGGGTGCACTCTTCCCGACATTAGGGTTAGGGTGAACTCAATCTGACATTATGGCTTGGGTGCACTCTTCCCGACATTAGGGTTAGGGTACCCACTTTCCGACATTAGGGTTAGGGTGCACTCTTCCCGACATTAGTTTTAGGGTACCCACTTTCCGACATTATGGTTAGGGTGCACTCTTCCCGACATTAGTGTTAGGGTGCACTCAATCTGACATTATGGCTTGGGTGCACTCTTCCCGACATTAGGGTTAGGGTACCCACTTTCCGACATTAGGGTTAGGGTGCACTCTTCCCGACATTAGGATTAGGGTTCCCACTTTCCGACATTAGGGTTAGGGTGCACTCAATCTGACATTATGGCTTGGGTGCACTCTTCCCGACATTAGGATTAGGGTTCCCACTTTCCGACATTAGGTTTAGGGTGCACTCTTCCCGACATTAGGGTTAGGGTGCACTCAATCTGACATTATGGCTTGGGTGCACTCTTCCCGACATTAGGGTTAGGGTACCCACTTTCCGACATTAGGGTTAGGGTGCACTCCTCCCGACATTAGGGTTAGGGTGCACTCAATCTGACATTATGGCTTGGGTGCACTCTTCCCGACATTAGGGTTAGGGTACCCACTTTCCGACATTAGGGTTAGGGTGCACTCTTCCCGACATTAGGGTTAGGGTGCACTCTTCCCGACATTAGGGTTAGGGTGAACTCAATCTGACATTATGGCTTGGGTGCACTCTTCCCGACATTAGGGTTAGGGTACCCACTTTCCGACATTAGGGTTAGGGTGCACTCTTCCCGACATTAGGGTTAGGGTACCCACTTTCCGACATTAGGGTTAGGGTGCACTCTTCCCGACATTAGGGTTAGGGTGCACTCAATCTGACATTATGGCTTGGGTGCACTCTTCCCGACATTAGGGTTAGGGTACCCACTTTCCGACATTAGGGTTAGGGTGCACTCTTCCCGACATTAGGGTTAGGGTACCCACTTTCCGACATTAGGGTTAGGGTGCACTCTTCCCGACATTAGGGTTAGGGTGCACTCAATCTGACATTATGGCTTGGGTGCACTCTTCCCGACATTAGGGTTAGGGTACCCACTTTCCGACTTTAGGGTTAGGGTGCACTCTTCCCGACATTAGGGTTAGGGTACCCACTTTCCGACATTAGGGTTAGGGTGCACTCGTCCCGACATTAGGGTTAGGGTGCACTCAATCTGACATTATGGCTTGGGTGCACTCTTCCCGACATTAGGGTTAGGGTACCCAATTTCCGACATTAGGGTTAGGGTGCACTTTTCCCGACATTAGGGTTAGGGTACCCACTTTCCGACATTAGGGTTAGGGTGCACTCTTCCCAACATTAGGGTTAGGGTACCCACTTTCCGACATTAGGGTTAGGGTGCACTCTTCCCGACATTAGGGTTAGGGTGCACTCAATCTGACATTATGGCTTGGGTGCACTCTTCCCGACATTAGGGTTAGGGTACCCACTTTCCGACATTATGGTTAGGGTGCACTCTTCCCGACATTAGGGTTAGGGTGCACTCAATCTGACATTATGGCTTGGGTGCACTCTTCCCGACATTAGGGTTAGGGTACCCACTTTCCGACATTAGGGTTAGGGTGCACTCTTCCCAACATTAGGGTTAGGGTACCCACTTTCCGACATTAGGGTTAGGGTGCACTCTTCCCGACATTAGGGTTAGGGTGCACTCAATCTGACATTATGGCTTGGGTGCACTCTTCCCGACATTAGGGTTAGGGTACCCACTTTCCGACATTAGGGTTAGGGTGCACTCTTCCCGACGTTAGGGTTAGAGTCCAACTTTCAGACATTAGGGTTAGGGTGCACTCTTCCCGACATTAGGGTTAGGGTGCACTCAATCTGACATTATGGCTTGGGTGCACTCTTCCCGACATTAGGGTTAGGGTACCCACTTTCCGACATTAGGGTTAGGGTGCACTCTTCCCGACATTAGGGTTAGGGTACCCACTTTCCGACATTAGGGTTAGGGTGCACTCTTCCCGACATTAGGGTTAGGGTGCACTCAATCTGACATTATGGCTTGTGTGCACTCTTCCCGACATTAGGGTTAGGGTACCCACTTTCCGACATTAGGGTTAGGGTGCACTCTTCCCGACATTAGGGTTAGGGTGCACTCAATCTGACATTATGGCTTGGGTGCACTCTTCCCGACATTAGGGTTAGGGTACCCACTTTCCGACATTAGGGTTAGGGTGCACTCTTCCCGACATTAGGGTTCGGGTACCCACTTTCCGACATTAGGGTTAGGGTGCACTCTTCCCGACGTTAGGGTTAGGGTGCACTCAATCTGACATTATGGCTTGGGTGCACTCTTCCCGACATTAGGGTTAGGGTACCCACTTTCCGACATTAGGGTTAGGGTGCAATCTTCCCGACATTAGGGTTAGGGTGAACTCAATCTGACATTATGGCTTGGGTGCACTCTTCCCGACATTAGGGTTAGGGTACCTACTTTCCGACATTAGGGTTAGGGTGCACTCTTCCCGACATTAGTTTTAGGGTACCCACTTTCCGACATTATGGTTAGGGTGCACTCTTCCCGACATTAGGGTTAGGGTACACTCAATCTGACATTATGGCTTGTGTGCACTCTTCCCGACATTAGGGTTAGGGTACCCACTTTCCGACATTAGGGTTAGGGTGCACTCTTCCTGACATTAGGGTTAGGGTGCACTCAATCTGACATTATGGCTTGGGTGCACTCTTCCCGACATTAGGGTTAGGGTACCCACTTTCCGACATTAGGGTTAGGGTGCACTCTTCCCGACATTAGGGTTCGGGTACCCACTTTCCGACATTAGGGTTAGGGTGCACTCTTCCCGACATTAGGGTTAGGGTGGACTCAATCTGACATTATGGCTTGGGTGCACTCTTCCCGACATTAGGGTTAGGGTACCCACTTTCCGACATTAGGGTTAGGGTGCACTCTTCCCGACATTAGGGTTAGGGTGCACTCAATCTGACATTATGGCTTGGGTGCACTCTTCCCGACATTAGGGTTAGGGTACCCACTTTCCGACATTAGGGATAGGGTGCACTCTTCCCGACATTAGTTTTAGGGTACCCACTTTCCGACATTAGGGTTAGGGTGCACTCTTCCCGACATTAGGGTTAGGGTGCACTCAATCTGACATTATGGCTTGGGTGCACTCTTCCCGACATTAGGGTTAGGGTACCCACTTTCCGACATTAGGGTTAGGGTGCACTCTTCCCGACATTAGGGTTAGGGTGCACTCAATCTGACATTATGGCTTGGGTGCACTCTTCCCGACATTAGGGTTAGGGTACCCCACTTTCCGACATTAGGGTTAGGGTGCACTCTTCCCGACATTAGGGTTAGGGTGCACTCAATCTGACATTATGGCTTGGGTGCACTCTTCCCGACATTAGGGTTAGCGTACCCACTTTCCGACATTAGGGTTAGGGTGCACTTTTCCCGACATTAGGGTTAGGGTACCCACTTTCCGACTTTAGGGTTAGGGTGCACTCTTCCCGACATTAGGGTTAGGGTACCCACTTTCCGACATTAGGGTTAGGGTGCACTCGTCCCGACATTAGGGTTAGGGTGCACTCAATCTGACATTATGGCTTGGGTGCACTCTTCCCGACATTAGGGTTAGGGTACCCACTTTCCGACTTTAGGGTTAGGGTGCACTCTTCCCGACATTAGGGTTAGGGTACCCACTTTCCGACATTAGGGTTAGGGTGCACTCGTCCCGACATTAGGGTTAGGGTGCACTCAATCTGACATTATGGCTTGGGTGCACTCTTCCCGACATTAGGGTTAGGGTACCCAATTTCCGACATTAGGGTTAGGGTGCACTTTTCCCGACATTAGGGTTAGGGTACCCACTTTCCGACATTAGGGTTAGGGTGCACTCTTCCCAACATTAGGGTTAGGGTACCCACTTTCCGACATTAGGGTTAGGGTGCACTCTTCCCGACATTAGGGTTAGGGTGCACTCAATCTGACATTATGGCTTGGGTGCACTCTTCCCGAAATTAGGGTTAGGGTACCCACTTTCCGACATTATGGTTAGGGTGCACTCTTCCCGACATTAGGGTTAGGGTGCACTCAATCTGACATTATGGCTTGGGTGCACTCTTCCCGACATTAGGGTTAGGGTACCCACTTTCCGACATTAGGGTTAGGGTGCACTCTTCCCAACATTAGGGTTAGGGTACCCACTTTCCGACATTAGGGTTAGGGTGCACTCTTCCCGACATTAGGGTTAGGGTGCACTCAATCTGACATTATGGCTTGGGTGCACTCTTCCGACATTAGGGTTAGGGTACCCACTTTCCGACATTAGGGTTAGGGTGCACTCTTCCCGACGTTAGGGTTAGAGTCCAACTTTCAGACATTAGGGTTAGGGTGCACTCTTCCCGACATTAGGGTTAGGGTGCACTCAATCTGACATTATGGCTTGGGTGCACTCTTCCCGACATTAGGGTTAGGGTACCCACTTTCCGACATTAGGGTTAGGGTGCACTCTTCCCGACATTAGGGTTAGGGTACCCACTTTCCGACATTAGGGTTAGGGTGCACTCTTCCCCGACATTAGGGTTAGGGTGCACTCAATCTGACATTATGGCTTGTGTGCACTCTTCCCGACATTAGGGTTAGGGTACCCACTTTCCGACATTAGGGTTAGGGTGCACTCTTCCCGACATTAGGGTTAGGGTGCACTCAATCTGACATTATGGCTGGGGTGCACTCTTCCCGACATTAGGGTTAGGGTACCCACTTTCCGACATTAGGGTTAGGGTGCACTCTTCCCGACATTAGGGTTCGGGTACCCACTTTCCGACATTAGGGTTAGGGTGCACTCTTCCCGACGTTAGGGTTAGGGTGCACTCAATCTGACATTATGGCTTGGGTGCACTCTTCCCGACATTAGGGTTAGGGTACCCACTTTCCGACATTAGGGTTTAGGGTGCAATCTTCCCGACATTAGGGTTAGGGTGAACTCAATCTGACATTATGGCTTGGGTGCACTCTTCCCGACATTAGGGTTAGGGTACCTACTTTCCGACATTAGGGTTAGGGTGCACTCTTCCCGACATTAGTTTTAGGGTACCCACTTTCCGACATTATGGTTAGGGTGCACTCTTCCCGACATTAGGGTTAGGGTACACTCAATCTGACATTATGGCTTGTGTGCACTCTTCCCGACATTAGGGTTAGGGTACCCACTTTCCGACATTAGGGTTAGGGTGCACTCTTCCTGACATTAGGGTTAGGGTGCACTCAATCTGACATTATGGCTTGGTGCACTCTTCCCGACATTAGGGTTAGGGTACCACTTTCCGACATTAGGGTTAGGGTGCACTCTTCCCGACATTAGGGTTCGGGTACCCACTTTCCGACATTAGGGTTAGGGTGCACTCTTCCCGACATTAGGGTTAGGGTGGACTCAATCTGACATTATGGCTTGGGTGCACTCTTCCCGACATTAGGGTTAGGGTACCCACTTTCCGACATTAGGGTTAGGGTGCACTCTTCCCGACATTAGGGTTAGGGTGCACTCAATCTGACATTATGGCTTGGGTGCACTCTTCCCGACATTAGGGTTAGGGTACCCACTTTCCGACATTAGGGTTAGGGTGCACTCTTCCCGACATTAGGGTTAGGGTGCACTCAATCTGACATTATGGCTTGGGTGCACTCTTCCCGACATTAGGGTTAGCGTACCCACTTTCCGACATTAGGGTTAGGGTGCACTCTTCCCGACATTAGGGTTAGGGTGCACTCAATCTGACATTATGGCTTGGGTGCACTCTACCCGACATTAGGGTTAGGGTACCCACTTTCCGACATTAGGGATAGGGTGCACTCTTCCCGACATTAGTTTTAGGGTACCCACTTTCCGACATTAGGGTTAGGGTGCACTCTTCCCGACATTAGGGTTAGGTGCACTCAATCTGACATTATGGCTTGGGTGCACTCTTCCCGACATTAGGGTTAGGGTACCCACTTTCCGACATTAGGGTTAGGGTGCACTCTTCCCGACATTAGGGTTAGGGTGCACTCAATCTGACATTATGGCTTGGGTGCACTCTTCCCGACATTAGGGTTAGGGTACCCACTTTCCGACATTAGGGTTAGGGTGCACTCTTCCCGACATTAGGGTTAGGGTGCACTCAATCTGACATTATGGCTTGGGTGCACACTTCCCGACATTAGGGTTAGGGTACCCACTTTCCGACATTAGGGTTAGGGTGCACTCTTCCCGACATTAGGGTTAGGGTGCACTCAATCTGACATTATGGCTTGGGTGCACTCTTCCCGACATTAGGGTTAGGGTACCCACTTTCCGACATTAGGGTTAGGGTGCACTCTTCCCGACATTAGGGTTAGGGTACCCACTTTCCGACATTAGGGTTAGGGTGCACTCTTCCCGACATTAGGGTTAGGGTACCCACTTTCCGACATTAGGGTTAGGGTGCACTCTTCCCGACATTAGGGTTAGGGTGCACTCAATCTGACATTATGGCTTGGGTGCACTCTTCCCGACATTAGGGTTAGGGTACCCACTTTCCGACATTATGGTTAGGGTGCACTCTTCCCGACATTAGGGTTAGGGTGCACTCAATCTGACATTATGGCTTGGGTGCACTCTTCCCGACATTAGGGTTAGGGTACCCACTTTCCGACATTAGGGTTAGGGTGCACTCTTCCCAACATTAGGGTTAGGGTACCCACTTTCCGACATTAGGGTTAAGGTGCACTCTTCCCGACATTAGGGTTAGGGTGCACTCAATCTGACATTATGGCTTGGGTGCACTCTTCCCGACATTAGGGTTAGGGTACCCACTTTCCGACATTAGGGTTAGGGTGCACTCTTCCCGACATTAGGGTTAGAGTCCAACTTTCAGACATTAGGGTTAGGGTGCACTCTTCCCGACATTAGGGTTAGGGTGCACTCAATCTGACATTATGGCTTGGGTGCACTCTTCCCGACATTAGGGTTAGGGTACCCACTTTCCGACATTAGGGTTAGGGTGCACTCTTCCCGACATTAGGGTTAGGGTACCCACTTTCCGACATTAGGGTTAGGGTGCACTCTTCCCGACATTAGGGTTAGGGTGCACTCAATGTGACATTATGGCTTGTGTGCACTCTTCCCGACATTAGGGTTAGGGTACCCACTTTCCGACATTAGGGTTAGGGTGCACTCTTCCCGACATTAGGGTTAGGGTGCACTCAATCTGACATTATGGCTTGGGTGCACTCTTCCCGACATTAGGGTTAGGGTACCCACTTTCCGACATTAGGGTTAGGGTGCACTCTTTCCGACATTAGGGTTCGGGTACCCACTTTCCGACATTAGGGTTAGGGTGCACTCTTCCCGACGTTAGGGTTAGGGTGCACTCTATCTGACATTATGGCTTGGGTGCACTCTTCCCGACATTAGGGTTAGGGTACCCACTTTCCGACATTAGGGTTAGGGTGCAATCTTCCCGACATTAGGGTTAGGGTGCAGTCAATCTGACATTATGGCTTGGGTGCACTCTTCCCGACATTAGGGTTAGGGTACCCACTTTCCGACATTAGGGTTAGGGTGCACTCTTCCCGACATTAGTTTTAGGGTACCCACTTTCCGACATTATGGTTAGGGTGCACTCTTCCCGACATTAGGGTTAGGGTACACTCAATCTGACATTATGGCTTGTGTGCACTCTTCCCGACATTAGGGTTAGGGTACCCACTTTCCGACATTAGGGTTAGGGTGCACTCTTCCTGACATTAGGGTTAGGGTGCACTCAATCTGACATTATGGCTTGGGTGCACTCTTCCCGACATTAGGGTTAGGGTACCCACTTTCCGACATTAGGGTTAGGGTGCACTCTTCCCGACATTAGGGTTCGGGTACCCACTTTCCGACATTAGGGTTAGGGTGCACTCTTCCCGACGTTAGGGTTAGGGTGCACTCAATCTGACATTATGGCTTGGTGCACTCTTCCCGACATTAGGGTTAGGGTACCCACTTTCAGACATTAGGGTTAGGGTGCACTCTTCCCGACATTAGGGTTAGGGTGCACTCAATCTGACATTATGGCTTGGGTGCACTCTTCCCGACATTAGGGTTAGGGTACCCACTTTCCGACATTAGGGATAGGGTGCACTCTTCCCGACATTAGTTTTAGGGTACCCACTTTCCGACATTAGGGTTAGGGTGCACTCTTCCCGACATTAGGGTTAGGGTGCACTCAATCTGACATTATGGCTTGGGTGCACTCTTCCCGACATTAGGGTTAGGGTACCCACTTTCCGACATTAGGGTTAGGGTGCACTCTTCCCGACATTAGGGTTCGGGTACCCACTTTCCGACATTAGGGTTAGGGTGCACTCTTCCCGACGTTAGGGTTAGGGTGCACTCAATCTGACATTATGGCTTGGGTGCACTCTTCCCGACATTAGGGTTAGGGTACCCACTTTCCGACATTAGGGTTAGGGTGCACTCTTCCCGACATTAGGGTTAGGGTGCACTCAATCTGACATTATGGCTTGGGTGCACTCTTCCCGACATTAGGGTTAGGGTACCCACTTTCCGACATTAGGGATAGGGTGCACTCTTCCCGACATTAGTTTTAGGGTACCCACTTTCCGACATTAGGGTTAGGGTGCACTCTTCCCGACATTAGGGTTAGGGTTCACTCAATCTGACATTATGGCTTGGGTGCACTCTTCCCGACATTAGGGTTAGGGTACCCACTTTCCGACATTAGGGTTAGGGTGCACTCTTCCCGACATTAGGGTTAGGGTGCACTCTTTCTGACATTATGGCTTGGGTGCACTCTTCCCGACATTAGGGTTAGGGTACCCACTTTCCGACATTAGGGTTAGGGTGCACTCTTCCCGACATTAGGGTTAGGGTGCACTCAATCTGACATTATGGCTGGGGTGCACTCTTCCCGACATTAGGGTTAGCGTACCCACTTTCCGACATTAGGGTTAGGGTGCACTCTTCCCGACATTAGGGTTAGGGTGCACTCAATCTGACATTATGGCTTGGGTGCACTCTTCCCGACATTAGGGTTAGGGTACCCACTTTCCGACATTAGGGATAGGGTGCACTCTTCCCGACATTAGTTTTAGGGTACCCACTTTCCGACATTAGGGTTAGGGTGCACTCTTCCCGACATTAGGGTTAGGGTGCACTCAATCTGACATTATGGCTTGGGTGCACTCTTCCCGACATTAGGGTTAGGGTACCCACTTTCCGACATTAGGGTTAGGGTGCACTCTTCCCGACATTAGGGTTAGGGTGCACTCAATCTGACATTATGGCTTGGGTGCACTCTTCCCGACATTAGGGTTAGGGTACCCACTTTCCGACATTAGGGTTAGGGTGCACTCTTCCCGACATTAGGGTTAGGGTGCACTCAATCTGACATTATGGCTTGGGTGCACACTTCCCGACATTAGGGTTAGCGTACCCACTTTCCGACATTAGGGTTAGGGTGCACTCTTCCCGACATTAGGGTTAGGGTGCACTCAATCTGACATTATGGCTTGGGTGCACTCTTCCCGACATTAGGGTTAGGGTACCCACTTTCCGACATTAGGGTTAGGGTGCACTCTTCCCGACATTAGGGTTAGGGTACCCACTTTCCGACATTAGGGTTAGGGTGCACTCTTCCCGACATTAGGGTTAGGGTACCCACTTTCCGACATTAGGGTTAGGGTGCACTCTTCCCGACATTAGGGTTAGGGTGCACTCAATCTGACATTATGGCTTGGGTGCACTCTTCCCGACATTAGGGTTAGGGTACCCACTTTCCGACATTATGGTTAGGGTGCACTCTTCCCGACATTAGGGTTAGGGTGCACTCAATCTGACATTATGGCTTGGGTGCACTCTTCCCGACATTAGGGTTAGGGTACCCACTTTCCGACATTAGGGTTTAGGGTGCACTCTTCCCAACATTAGGGTTAGGGTACCCACTTTCCGACATTAGGGTTAGGGTGCACTCTTCCCGACATTAGGGTTAGGGTGCACTCAATCTGACATTATGGCTTGGGTGCACTCTTCCCGACATTAGGGTTAGGGTACCCACTTTCCGACATTAGGGTTAGGTTGCACTCTTCCCGACATTAGGGTTAGAGTCCAACTTTCAGACATTAGGGTTAGGGTGCACTCTTCCCGACATTAGGGTTAGGGTGCACACAATCTGACATTATGGCTTGGGTGCACTCTTCCCGACATTAGGGTTAGGGTACCCACTTTCCGACATTAGGGTTAGGGTGCACTCTTCCCGACATTAGGGTTCGGGTACCCACTTTCCGACATTAGGGTTAGGGTGCACTCTTCCCGACATTAGGGTTAGGGTGCACTCAATGTGACATTATGGCTTGTGTGCACTCTTCCCGACATTAGGGTTAGGGTACCCACTTTCCGACATTAGGGTTAGGGTGCACTCTTCCCGACATTAGGGTTAGGGTGCACTCAATCTGACATTATGGCTTGGGTGCACTCTTCCCGACATTAGGGTTAGGGTACCCACTTTCCGACATTAGGGTTAGGGTGCACTCTTCCCGACATTAGGGTTCGGGTACCCACTTTCCGACATTAGGGTTAGGGTGCACTCTTCCCGACGTTAGGGTTAGGGTGCACTCTATCTGACATTATGGCTTGGGTGCACTCTTCCCGACATTAGGGTTAGGGTACCCACTTTCCGACATTAGGGTTAGGGTGCACTCTTCCCGACATTAGGGTTAGGGTGCAGTCAATCTGACATTATGGCTTGGGTGCACTCTTCCCGACATTAGGGTTAGGGTACCCACTTTCCGACATTAGGGTTAGGGTGCACTCTTCCCGACATTAGTGTTAGGGTACCCACTTTCCGACATTATGGTTAGGGTGCACTCTTCCCGACATTAGGGTTAGGGTACACTCAATCTGACATTATGGCTTGTGTGCACTCTTCCCGACATTAGGGTTAGGGTACCCACTTTCCGACATTAGGGTTAGGGTGCACTCTTCCTGACATTAGGGTTAGGGTGCACTCAATCTGACATTATGGCTTGGGTGCACTCTTCCCGACATTAGGGTTAGGGTACCCACTTTCCGACATTAGGGTTAGGGTGCACTCTTCCCGACATTAGGGTTCGGGTACCCACTTTCCGACATTAGG
Source organism: Melopsittacus undulatus (assembly GCF_012275295.1). Classification (NCBI taxonomy): domain Eukaryota; kingdom Metazoa; phylum Chordata; class Aves; order Psittaciformes; family Psittaculidae; genus Melopsittacus; species Melopsittacus undulatus. The sequence continues at coordinate 104,075,970 of NC_047557.1, forward strand.
GTTAGGGTGCACTCTTCCCGACGTTAGGGTTAGGGTGCACTCAATCTGACATTATGGCTTGGGTGCACTCTTCCCGACATTAGGGTTAGGGTACCCACTTTCAGACATTAGGGTTAGGGTGCACTCTTCCCGACATTAGGGTTAGGGTGCACTCAATCTGACATTATGGCTTGGGTGCACTCTTCCCGACATTAGGGTTAGGGTACCCACTTTCCGACATTAGGGATAGGGTGCACTCTTCCCGACATTAGTTTTAGGGTACCCACTTTCCGACATTAGGGTTAGGGTGCACTCTTCCCGACATTAGGGTTAGGGTGCACTCAATCTGACATTATGGCTTGGGTGCACTCTTCCCGACATTAGGGTTAGGGTACCCACTTTCCGACATTAGGGTTAGGGTGCACTCTTCCCGACATTAGGGTTAGGGTGCACTCAATCTGAAATTATGGCTTGGGTGCACTCTTCCCGACATTAGGGTTAGGGTACCCACTTTCCGACATTAGGGTTAGGGTGCACTCTTCCCGACATTAGGGTTAGGGTGCACTCAATCTGACATTATGGCTTGGGTGCACTCTTCCCGACATTAGGGTTAGCGTACCCACTTTCCGACATTAGGGTTAGGGTGCACTCTTCCCGACATTAGGGTTAGGGTGCACTCAATCTGACATTATGGCTGGGGTGCACTCTTCCCGACATTAGGGTTAGGGTACCCACTTTCCGACATTAGGGATAGGGTGCACTCTTCCGACATTAGTTTTAGGGTACCCACTTTCCGACATTAGGGTTAGGGTGCACTCTTCCCGACATTAGGGTTAGGGTCCCCTCAATCTGACATTATGGCTTGGGTGCACTCTTCCCGACATTAGGGTTAGGGTACCCACTTTCCGACATTAGGGTTAGGGTGCACTCTTCCCGACATTAGGGTTAGGGTGCACTCAATCTGACATTATGGCTTGGGTGCACTCTTCCCGACATTAGGGTTAGGGTACCCACTTTCCGACATTAGGGTTAGGGTGCACTCTTCCCGACATTAGGGTTAGGGTGCACTCAATCTGACATTATGGCTGGGGTGCACTCTTCCCGACATTAGGGTTAGCGTACCCACTTTCCGACATTAGGGTTAGGGTGCACTCTTCCCGACATTAGGGTTAGGGTGCACTCAATCTGACATTATGGCTTGGGTGCACTCTTCCCGACATTAGGGTTAGGGTACCCACTTTCCGACATTAGGGTTAGGGTGCACTCTTCCCGACATTAGGGTTAGGGTACCCACTTTCCGACATTAGGGTTAGGGTGCACTCTTCCCGACATTAGGGTTAGGGTGCACTCAGTCTGACATTATGGCTTGGGTGCACTCTTCCCGACATTAGGGTTAGGGTACCCACTTTTTGACATTAGGGTTAGGGTGCACTCTTCCCGACATTAGGGTTAGGGTACCCACTTTCCGACATTAGGGTTAGGGTGCACTCTTCCCGACATTAGGGTTAGGGTGCACTCAATCTGACATTATGGCTTGGGTGCACTCTTCCCGACATTAGGGTTAGGGTACCCACTTTCCGACATTAGGGTTAGGGTGCACTCTTCCCGACATTAGGGTTAGGGTACCCACTTTCCGACATTAGGGTTAGGGTGCACTCTTCCCGACATTAGGGTTAGGGTGAACTCAATCTGACATTATGGCTTGGGTGCACTCTTCCCGACATTAGGGTTAGGGTACCCACTTTCCGACATTAGGGTTAGGGTGCACTCTTCCCGACATTAGTTTTAGGGTACCCACTTTCCGACATTATGGTTAGGGTGCACTCTTCCCGACATTAGGGTTAGGGTGCACTCAATCTGACCATTATGGCTTGGGTGCACTCTTCCCGACATTAGGGTTAGGGTACCCACTTTCCGACATTAGGGATAGGGTGCACTCTTCCCGACATTAGGATTAGGGTTCCCACTTTCCGACATTAGGGTTAGGGTGCACTCTTCCCGACATTAGGGTTAGGGTGCACTCAATCTGACATTATGGCTTGGGTGCACTCTTCCCGACATTAGGATTAGGGTTCCCACTTTCCGACATTAGGTTTAGGGTGCACTCTTCCCGACATTAGGGTTAGGGTGCACTCAATCTGACATTATGGCTTGGGTGCACTCTTCCCGACATTAGGGTTAGGGTACCCACTTTCCGACATTAGGGTTAGGGTGCACTCCTCCCGACATTAGGGTTAGGGTGCACTCAATCTGACATTATGGCTTGGGTGCACTCTTCCCCGACATTAGGGTTAGGGTACCCACTTTCCGACATTAGGGTTAGGGTGCACTCTTCCCGACATTAGGGTTAGGGTGCACTCTTCCCGACATTAGGGTTAGGGTGAACTCAATCTGACATTATGGCTGGGGTGCACTCTTCCCGACATTAGGGTTAGGGTACCCACTTTCCGACATTAGGGTTAGGGTGCACTCTTCCCGACATTAGGGTTAGGGTACCCACTTTCCGACATTAGGGTTAGGGTGCACTCTTCCCGACATTAGGGTTAGGGTGCACTCAATCTGACATTATGGCTTGGGTGCACTCTTCCCGACATTAGGGTTAGGGTACCCACTTTCCGACATTAGGGTTAGGGTGCACTCTTCCCGACATTAGGGTTAGGGTACCCACTTTCCAACATTATGGTTAGGGTGCACTCTTCCCGACATTAGGGTTAGGGTGCACTCAATCTGACATTATGGCTGGGGTGCACTCTTCCCGACATTAGGGTTAGGGTACCCACTTTCCGACATTAGGGTTAGGGTGCACTCTTCCCAACATTAGGGTTAGGGTACCCACTTTCCGACATTAGGGTTAGGGTGCACTCTTCCCGACATTAGGGTTAGGGTGCACTCAATCTGACATTATGGCTGGGGTGCACTCTTCCCGACATTAGGGTTAGGGTACCCACTTTCCGACATTAGGGTTAGGGTGCACTCTTCCCGACATTAGGGTTAGAGTCCAACTTTCAGACATTAGGGTTAGGGTGCACTCTTCCCGACATTAGGGTTAGGGTGCACTCAATCTGACATTATGGCTTGGGTGCACTCTTCCTGACATTAGGGTTAGGGTACCCACTTTCCGACATTAGGGTTAGGGTGCACTCTTCCCGACATTAGGGTTAGGGTACCCACTTTCCGACATTAGGGTTAGGGTGCACTCTTCCCGACATTAGGGTTAGGGTGCACTCAATCTGACATTATGGCTGGTGTGCACTCTTCCCGACATTAGGGTTAGGGTACCCACTTTCCGACATTAGGGTTAGGGTGCACTCTTCCCGACATTAGGGTTAGGGTGCACTCAATCTGACATTATGGCTTGGGTGCACTCTTCCCGACATTAGGGTTAGGGTACCCACTTTCCGACATTAGGGTTAGGGTGCACTCTTCCCGACATTAGGGTTCGGGTACCCACTTTCCGACATTAGGGTTAGGGTGCACTCTTCCCGACGTTAGGGTTAGGGTGCACTCAATCTGACATTATGGCTTTGGTGCACTCTTCCCGACATTAGGGTTAGGGTACCCACTTTCCGACATTAGGGTTAGGGTGCAATCTTCCCGACATTAGGGTTAGGGTGCAGTCAATCTGACATTATGGCTTGGGTGCACTCTTCCCGACATTAGGGTTAGGGTACCCACTTTCCGACATTAGGGTTAGGGTGCACTCTTCCCGACATTAGTTTTAGGGTACCCACTTTCCGACATTATGTTTAGGGTGCACTCTTCCCGACATTAGGGTTAGGGTACACTCAATCTGACATTATGGCTTGTGTGCACTCTTCCCGACATTAGGGTTAGGGTACCCACTTTCCGACATTAGGGTTAGGGTGCACTCAATCTGACATTATGGCTTGGGTGCACTCTTCCCGACATTAGGGTTAGGGTACCCACTTTCCGACATTAGGGTTAGGGTGCACTCTTCCCGACATTAGGGTTCGGGTACCCACTTTCCGACATTAGGGTTAGGGTGCACTCTTCCCGACGTTAGGGTTAGGGTGCACTCAATCTGACATTATGGCTTGGGTGCACTCAATCTGACATTATGGCTTGGGTGCACTCTTCCCGACATTAGGGTTAGGGTACCCACTTTCCGACATTAGGGTTAGGGTGCACTCTTCCCGACATTAGGGTTAGGGTGCACTCAATCTGACATTATGGCTTGGGTGCACTCTTCCCGACATTAGGGTTAGGGTACCCACTTTCCGACATTAGGGTTAGGGTGCACTCTTCCCGACATTAGTTTTAGGGTACCCACTTTCCGACATTATGGTTAGGGTGCACTCTTCCCGACATTAGGGTTAGGGTACACTCAATCTGACATTATGGCTTGTGTGCACTCTTCCCGACATTAGGGTTAGGGTACCCACTTTCCGACATTAGGGTTAGGGTGCAATCTTCCCGACATTAGGGTTAGGGTGCACTCAATCTGACATTATGGCTTGGGTGCACTCTTCCCGACATTAGGGTTAGGGTACCCACTTTCCGACATTAGGGTTAGGGTGCACTCTTCCCGACATTAGGGTTCGGGTACCCACTTTCCGACATTAGGGTTAGGGTGCACTCTTCCCGACGTTAGGGTTAGGGTTCACTCAATCTGACATTATGGCTTGGGTGCACTCTTCCCGACATTAGGGTTAGGGTACCCACTTTCCGACATTAGGGTTAGGGTGCACTCTTCCCGACATTAGGGTTAGGGTGCACTCAATCTGACATTATGGCTTGGGTGCACTCTTCCCGACATTAGGGTTAGGGTACCCACTTTCCGACATTAGGGTTAGGGTGCACTCTTCCCGACATTAGGGTTAGGGTGCACTCAATCTGACATTATGGCTTGGGTGCACTCTTCCCGACATTAGGGTTAGGGTACCCACTTTCCGACATTAGGGTTAGGGTGCACTCTTCCCGACATTAGGGTTAGGGTGCACTCAATCTGACATTATGGCTTGGGTGCACTCTTCCCGACATTAGGGTTAGCGTACCCACTTTCCGACATTAGGGTTAGGGTGCACTCTTCCCGACATTAGGGTTAGGGTGCACTCAATCTGACATTATGGCTTGGGTGCACTCTTCCCGACATTAGGGTTAGGGTACCCACTTTCCGACATTAGGGATAGGGTGCACTCTTCCCGACATTAGTTTTAGGGTACCCACTTTCCGACATTAGGGTTAGGGTGCACTCTTCCCGACATTAGGGTTAGGGTGCACTCAATCTGACATTATGGCTTGGGTGCACTCTTCCCGACATTAGGGTTAGGGTACCCACTTTCCGACATTAGGGTTAGGGTGCACTCTTCCCGACATTAGGGTTAGGGTGCACTCAATCTGACATTATGGCTTGGGTGCACTCTTCCCGACATTAGGGTTAGGGTACCCACTTTCCGACATTAGGGTTAGGGTGCACTCTTCCCGACATTAGGGATAGGGTGCACTCAATCTGACATTATGGCTTGGGTGCACTCTTCCCGACATTAGGGTTAGCGTACCCACTTTCCGACATTAGGGTTAGGGTGCACTCTTCCCGACATTAGGGTTAGGGTGCACTCAATCTGACATTATGGCTTGGGTGCACTCTTCCCGACATTAGGTTTAGGGTACCCACTTTCCGACATTAGGGTTAGGGTGCACTCTTCCCGACATTAGGGTTAGGGTACCCACTTTCCGACATTAGGGTTAGGGTGCACTCAGTCTGACATTATGGCTTGGGTGCACTCTTCCCGACATTAGGGTTAGGGTACCCACTTTTTGACATTAGGGTTAGGGTGCACTCTTCCCGACATTAGGGTTAGGGTACCCACTTTCCGACATTAGGGTTAGGGTGCACTCTTCCCGACATTAGGGTTAGGGTGCACTCAATCTGACATTATGGCTTGGGTGCACTCTTCCCGACATTAGGGTTAGGGTACCCACTTTCCGACATTAGGGTTAGGGTGCACTCTTCCCGACATTAGGGTTAGGGTACCCACTTTCCGACATTAGGGTTAGGGTGCACTCTTCCCGACATTAGGGTTAGGGTGAACTCAATGTGACATTATGGCTTGGGTGCACTCTTCCCGACATTAGGGTTAGGGTACCCACTTTCCGACATTAGGGTTAGGGTGCACTCTTCCCGACATTAGTTTTAGGGTACCCACTTTCCGACATTATGGTTAGGGTGCACTCTTCCCGACATTAGGGTTAGGGTGCACTCAATCTGACATTATGGCTTGGGTGCACTCTTCCCGACATTAGGGTTAGGGTACCCACTTTCCGACATTAGGGATAGGGTGCACTCTTCCCGACATTAGGATTAGGGTTCCCACTTTCCGACATTAGGGTTAGGGTGCACTCTCCCCGACATTAGGGTTAGGGTGCACTCAATCTGACATTATGGCTTGGGTGCACTCTTCCCGACATTAGGATTAGGGTTCCCACTTTCCGACATTAGGTTTAGGGTGCACTCTTCCCGACATTAGGGTTAGGGTGCACTCAATCTGACATTATGGCTTGGGTGCACTCTTCCCGACATTAGGGTTAGGGTACCCACTTTCCGACATTAGGGTTAGGGTGCACTCCTCCCGACATTAGGGTTAGGGTGCACTCAATCTGACATTATGGCTTGGGTGCACTCTTCCCGACATTAGGGTTAGGGTACCCACTTTCCGACATTAGGGTTAGGGTGCACTCTTCCCGACATTAGGGTTAGGGTGCACTCTTCCCGACATTAGGGTTAGGGTGAACTCAATCTGACATTATGGCTTGGGTGCACTCTTCCCGACATTAGGGTTAGGGTACCCACTTTCCGACATTAGGGTTAGGGTGCACTCTTCCCGACATTAGGGTTAGGGTACCCACTTTCCGACATTAGGGTTAGGGTGCACTCTTCCCGACATTAGGGTTAGGGTGCACTCAATCTGACATTATGGCTTGGGTGCACTCTTCCCGACATTAGGGTTAGGGTACCCACTTTCCGACATTAGGGTTAGGGTGCACTCTTCCCGACATTAGGGTTAGGGTACCCACTTTCCAACATTATGGTTAGGGTGCACTCTTCCCGACATTAGGGTTAGGGTGCACTCAATCTGACATTATGGCTTGGGTGCACTCTTCCCGACATTAGGGTTAGGGTACCCACTTTCCGACATTAGGGTTAGGGTGCACTCTTCCCAACATTAGGGTTAGGGTACCCACTTTCCGACATTAGGGTTAGGGTGCACTCTTCCCGACATTAGGGTTAGGGTGCACTCAATCTGACATTATGGCTTGTGTGCACTCTTCCCGACATTAGGGTTAGGGTACCCACTTTCCGACATTAGGGTTAGGGTGCACTCTTCCCGACATTAGGGTTAGGGTGCAGTCAATCTGACATTATGGCTTGGGTGCACTCTTCCCGACATTAGGGTTAGGGTACCCACTTTCCGACATTAGGGTTAGGGTGCACTCTTCCCGACATTAGGGTTCGGGTACCCACTTTCCGACATTAGGGTTAGGGTGCACTCTTCCCGACGTTAGGGTTAGGGTGCACTCAATCTGACATTATGGCTTTGGTGCACTCTTCCCGACATTAGGGTTAGGGTACCCACTTTCCGACATTAGGGTTAGGGTGCAATCTTCCCGACATTAGGGTTAGGGTGCAGTCAATCTGACATTATGGCTTGGGTGCACTCTTCCCGACATTAGGGTTAGGGTACCCACTTTCAGACATTAGGGTTAGGGTGCACTCTTCCCGACATTAGTTTTAGGGTACCCACTTTCCGACATTATGGTTAGGGTGCACTCTTCCCGACATTAGGGTTAGGGTACACTCAATCTGACATTATGGCTTGTGTGCACTCTTCCCGACATTAGGGTTAGGGTACCCACTTTCCGACATTAGGGTTAGGGTGCACTCTTCCTGACATTAGGGTTAGGGTGCACTCAATCTGACATTATGGCTTGGGTGCACTCTTCCCGACATTAGGGTTAGGGTACCCACTTTCCGACATTAGGGTTAGGGTGCACTCTTCCCGACATTAGGGTTCGGGTACCCACTTTCCGACATTAGGGTTAGGGTGCACTCTTCCCGACGTTAGGGTTAGGGTGCACTCAATCTGACATTATGGCTTGGGTGCACTCTTCCCGACATTAGGGTTAGGGTACCCACTTTCCGACATTAGGGTTAGGGTGCACTCTTCCCGACATTAGGGTTAGGGTGCACTCAATCTGACATTATGGCTTGGGTGCACTCTTCCCGACATTAGGGTTAGGGTACCCACTTTCCGACATTAGGGTTAGGGTGCACTCTTCCCGACATTAGTTTTAGGGTACCCACTTTCCGACATTATGGTTAGGGTGCACTCTTCCCGACATTAGGGTTAGGGTACACTCAATCTGACATTATGGCTTGTGTGCACTCTTCCCGACATTAGGGTTAGGGTACCCACTTTCCGACATTAGGGTTAGGGTGCACTCTTCCCGACATTAGGGTTAGGGTGCACTCAATCTGACATTATGGCTTGGGTGCACTCTTCCCGACATTAGGGTTAGGGTACCCACTTTCCGACATTAGGGTTAGGGTGCACTCTTCCCGACATAAGGGTTCGGGTACCCACTTTCCGACATTAGGGTTAGGGTGCACTCTTCCCGACATTAGGGTTAGGGTGCACTCAATCTGACATTATGGCTTGGGTGCACTCTTCCCGACATTAGGGTTAGGGTACCCACTTTCCGACATTAGGGTTAGGGTGCACTCTTCCCGACATTAGGGTTAGGGTGCACTCAATCTGACATTATGGCTTGGGTGCACTCTTCCCGACATTAGGGTTAGGGTACCCACTTTCCGACATTAGGGTTAGGGTGCACTCTTCCCAACATTAGGGTTAGGGTACCCACTTTCCGACATTAGGGTTAGGGTGCACTCTTCCCGACATTAGGGTTAGGGTGCACTCAATCTGACATTATGGCTTGGGTGCACTCTTCCCGACATTAGGGTTAGGGTACCCACTTTCCGACATTAGGGTTAGGGTGCACTCTTCCCGACATTAGGGTTAGGGTACCCACTTTCCAACATTATGGTTAGGGTGCACTCTTCCCGACATTAGGGTTAGGGTGCACTCAATCTGACATTATGGCTTGGGTGCACTCTTCCCGACATTAGGGTTAGGGTACCCACTTTCCGACATTAGGGTTAGGGTGCACTCTTCCCAACATTAGGGTTAGGGTACCCACTTTCCGACATTAGGGTTAGGGTGCACTCTTCCCGACATTAGGGTTAGGGTGCACTCAATCTGACATTATGGCTTGGGTGCACTCTTCCCGACATTAGGGTTAGGGTACCCACTTTCCGACATTAGGGTTAGGGTGCACTCTTCCCGACATTAGGGTTAGAGTCCAACTTTCAGACATTAGGGTTAGGGTGCACTCTTCCCGACATTAGGGTTAGGGTGCACTCAATCTGACATTATGGCTTGGGTGCACTCTTCCTGACATTAGGGTTAGGGTACCCACTTTCCGACATTAGGGTTAGGGTGCACTCTTCCCGACATTAGGGTTAGGGTACCCACTTTCCGACATTAGGGTTAGGGTGCACTCTTCCCGACATTAGGGTTAGGGTGCACTCAATCTGACATTATGGCTTGTGTGCACTCTTCCCGACATTAGGGTTAGGGTACCCACTTTCCGACATTAGGGTTAGGGTGCACTCTTCCCGACATTAGGGTTAGGGTGCACTCAATCTGACATTATGGCTTGGGTGCACTCTTCCCGACATTAGGGTTAGGGTACCCACTTTCCGACATTAGGGTTAGGGTGCACTCTTCCCGACATTAGGGTTAGGGTACCCACTTTCCGACATTAGGGTTAGGGTGCACTCTTCCCGACGTTAGGGTTAGGGTGCACTCAATCTGACATTATGGCTTTGGTGCACTCTTCCCGACATTAGGGTTAGGGTACCCACTTTCCGACATTAGGGTTAGGGTGCAATCTTCCCGACATTAGGGTTAGGGTGCAGTCAATCTGACATTATGGCTTGGGTGCACTCTTCCCGACATTAGGGTTAGGGTACCCACTTTCCGACATTAGGGTTAGGGTGCACTCTTCCCGACATTAGTTTTAGGGTACCCACTTTCCGACATTATGGTTAGGGTGCACTCTTCCCGACATTAGGGTTAGGGTACACTCAATCTGACATTATGGCTTGTGTGCACTCTTCCCGACATTAGGGTTAGGGTACCCACTTTCCGACATTAGGGTTAGGGTGCACTCTTCCTGACATTAGGGTTAGGGTGCACTCAATCTGACATTATGGCTTGGGTGCACTCTTCCCGTCATTAGGGTTAGGGTACCCACTTTCCGACATTAGGGTTAGGGTGCACTCTTCCCGACATTAGGGTTCGGGTACCCACTTTCCGACATTAGGGTTAGGGTGCACTCTTCCCGACGTTAGGGTTAGGGTGCACTCAATCTGACATTATGGCTTGGGTGCACTCTTCCCGACATTAGGGTTAGGGTACCCACTTTCCGACATTAGGGTTAGGGTGCACTCTTCCCGACATTAGGGTTAGGGTGCACTCAATCTGACATTATGGCTTGGGTGCACTCTTCCCGACATTAGGGTTAGGGTACCCACTTTCCGACATTAGGGTTAGGGTGCACTCTTCCCGACATTAGTTTTAGGGTACCCACTTTCCGACATTATGGTTAGGGTGCACTCTTCCCGACATTAGGGTTAGGGTACACTCAATCTGACATTATGGCTTGTGTGCACTCTTCCCGACATTAGGGTTAGGGTACCCACTTTCCGACATTAGGGTTAGGGTGCACTCTTCCTGACATTAGGGTTAGGGTGCACTCAATCTGACATTATGGCTTGGGTGCACTCTTCCCGACATTAGGGTTAGGGTACCCACTTTCCGACATTAGGGTTAGGGTGCACTCTTCCCGACATTAGGGTTCGGGTACCCACTTTCCGACATTAGGGTTAGGGTGCACTCTTCCCGACGTTAGGGTTAGGGTGCACTCAATCTGACATTATGGCTTGGGTGCACTCTTCCCGACATTAGGGTTAGGGTACCCACTTTCCGACATTAGGGTTAGGGTGCACTCTTCCCGACATTAGGGTTAGGGTGCACTCAATCTGACATTATGGCTTGGGTGCACTCTTCCCGACATTAGGGTTAGGGTACCCACTTTCCGACATTAGGGTTATTGTGCACTCTTCCCGACATTAGGGTTAGGGTACCCACTTTCCGACATTAGGGTTAGGGTGCACTCTTCCCGACATTAGGGTTAGGGTGCACTCAATCTGACATTATGGCTTGGGTGCACTCTTCCCGACATTAGGGTTAGGGTACCCACTTTCCGACATTAGGGTTAGGGTGCACTCTTCCCGACATTAGGGTTAGGGTGCACTCAATCTGACATTATGGCTTGGGTGCACTCTTCCCGACATTAGGGTTAGGGTACCCACTTTCCGACATTAGGGTTAGGGTGCACTCTTCCCAACATTAGGGTTAGGGTACCCACTTTCCGACATTAGGGTTAGGGTGCACTCTTCCCGACATTAGGGTTAGGGTGCACTCAATCTGACATTATGGCTTGGGTGCACTCTTCCCGACATTAGGGTTAGGGTACCCACTTTCCGATATTATGGTTAGGGTGCACTCTTCCCGACATTAGCGTTAGGGTGCACTCAATCTGACATTATGGCTTGGGTGCACTCTTCCCGACATTAGGGTTAGGGTACCCACTTTCCGCCATTAGGGTTAGGGTGCACTCTTCCCAACATTAGGGTTAGGGTACCCACTTTCCGACATTAGGGTTAGGGTGCACTCTTCCCGACATTAGGGTTAGGGTGCACTCAATCTGACATTATGGCTTGGGTGCACTCTTCCCGACATTAGGGTTAGGGTACCCACTTTCCGACATTAGCGTTAGGGTGCACTCTTCCCGACATTAGGGTTAGAGTCCCACTTTCCGACATTAGGGTTAGGGTGCACTCTTCCCGACATTACGGTTAGGGTGCGCTCAATCTGACATTATGGCTTGGGTGCACTCTTCCCGACATTAGGGTTAGGGTACCCACTTTCCGACATTAGGGTTAGGGTGCACTCTTCCCGACATTAGGGTTAGAGTCCCACTTTCCGACATTAGGGTTAGGGTGCACTCTTCCCGACATTAGGGTTAGGGTGCACTCAATCTGACATTATGGCTTGGGTGCACTCTTCCCGACATTAGGGTTAGGGTACCCACTTTCCGACATTAGGGTTAGGGTTAGGGTTAGGGTTAGGGTTAGGGTTAGGGTTAGGGTTAGGGTTAGGGTTAGGGTTAGGGTTAGGGTTAGGGTTAGGGTTAGGGTTAGGGTTAGGGTTAGGGTTAGGGTTAGGTTAGGGTTAGGGTTAGGGTTAGGGTTAGGGTTAGGGTTAGGGTTAGGGTTAGGGTTAGGGTTAGGGTTAGGGTTAGGGTTAGGGTTAGGGTTAGGGTTAGGGTTAGGGTTAGGGTTAGGGTTAGGGTTAGGGTTAGGGTTAGGGTTAGGGTTAGGGTTAGGGTTAGGGTTAGGGTTAGGGTTAGGGTTAGGGTTAGGGTTAGGGTTAGGGTTAGGGTTAGGGTTAGGGTTAGGGTTAGGGTTAGGGTTAGGGTTAGGGTTAGGGTTAGGGTTAGGGTTAGGGTTAGGGTTAGGGTTAGGGTTAGGGTTAGGGTTAGGGTTAGGGTTAGGGTTAGGGTTAGGGTTAGGGTTAGGGGTTAGGGTTAGGGTTAGGGTTAGGGTTAGGGTTAGGGTTAGGGTTAGGGTTAGGGTTAGGGTTAGGGTTAGGGTTAGGGTTAGGGTTAGGGTTAGGGTTAGGGTTAGGGTTAGGGTTAGGGTTAGGGTTAGGGTTAGGGGTTAGGGTTAGGGTTAGGGTTAGGGTTAGGGTTAGGGTTAGGGTTAGGGTTAGGGTTAGGGTTAGGGTTAGGGGTTAGGGTTAGGGTTAGGGTTAGGGTTAGGGTTAGGGTTAGGGTTAGGGTTAGGGTTAGGGTTAGGGTTAGGGTTAGGGTTAGGGTTAGGGTTAGGGTTAGGGTTAGGGTTAGGGTTAGGGTTAGGGTTAGGGTTAGGGTTAGGGTTAGGGTTAGGGTTAGGGTTAGGGTTAGGGTTAGGGTTAGGGTTAGGGTTAGGGTTAGGGTTAGGGTTAGGGTTAGGGTTAGGGTTAGGGTTAGGGTTAGGGTTAGGGTTAGGGTTAGGGTTAGGGTTAGGGTTAGGGTTAGGGTTAGGGTTAGGGTTAGGGTTAGGGTTAGGGTTAGGGTTAGGGTTAGGGTTAGGGTTAGGGTTAGGGTTAGGGTTAGGGTTAGGGTTAGGGTTAGGGTTAGGGTTAGGGTTAGGGTTAGGGTTAGGGTTAGGGTTAGGGTTAGGGTTAGGGTTAGGGTTAGGGTTAGGGTTAGGGTTAGGGTTAGGGTTAGGGTTAGGGTTAGGGTTAGGGTTAGGGTTAGGGTTAGGGTTAGGGTTAGGGTTAGGGTTAGGGTTAGGGTTAGGGTTAGGGTTAGGGTTAGGGTTAGGGTTAGGGTTAGGGTTAGGGTTAGGGTTAGGGTTAGGGTTAGGGTTAGGGTTAGGGTTAGGGTTAGGGTTAGGGTTAGGGTTAGGGTTAGGGTTAGGGTTAGGGTTAGGGTTAGGGTTAGGGTTAGGGTTAGGGTTAGGGTTAGGGTTAGGGTTAGGGTTAGGGTTAGGGTTAGGGTTAGGGTTAGGGTTAGGGTTAGGGTTAGGGTTAGGGTTAGGGTTAGGTTAGGGTTAGGGTTAGGGTTAGGGTTAGGGTTAGGGTTAGGGTTAGGGTTAGGGTTAGGGTTAGGGTTAGGGTTAGGGTTAGGGTTAGGGTTAGGGTTAGGGTTAGGGTTAGGTTAGGGTTAGGGGTTAGGGTTAGGGTTAGGGTTAGGGTTAGGGTTAGGGTTAGGGTTAGGGTTAGGGTTAGGGTTAGGGTTAGGGTTAGGGTTAGGGTTAGGGTTAGGGTTAGGGTTAGGGT